>NW_008751919.1:222006-247820 GCF_000715545.1 Opisthorchis viverrini | reverse complement strand
TATATATATATATATGCAAGAAGCAGAGAGGAAATGCCCACGCACTGACGATATCTTCACAGGATGTGACGAAATGTTTACAGTCCAGCGGCCGATGAATAAGAACCAGCGATCAAAAAGCTCTCTCGGTCTACCCGTAATTGATGACGCTACCATATTATTGTGGTCAGGATAGACGGACGGACATCGGGTCTGTAGCCTAAAGAAAAGATAATAGGGCAGCTATGAAATCACTTGATACATAAGTCACAAGGTACAGTTGCTGCCTCTTCAAATGAACGAAAGCAGTCTTAAGCCACATATGTTAAGTGGGTACAACATAACATTTCAACTAAAAAGAACTGGGCCAGTTTTGATGCAGTTTGGATACCGAAAACCGGATATCGTAGGAAGAAAATTTGCGATCGAATCTGTGGAAGGATTTATAAACACCGAAATTTTACAAGCAGCAACAAGTCCCGTCCACTGACGCGTATCAGAACACAACACCTGTTGAGTTCCGTTTAAAGTCAGCTTGTGGTAAGTGGCATTTGATTAACTTGGTCGATGCTAGCTGGGGCAGCCAAACTGACCACTACTTGATTCATCTTGTAACCCTAGGCTTTACTGCAGGCCACCAAAGCTTTCACACACAAAAGAATGTTTTTTTTCAGTACCTTTCAGTATGTACCACATCTTTTGAACTATTCAAAGCACGTAATGCCTGTGGTTGCGCTTCACCCTAACCAGATCGAATACCAGTACGACCTTGTGATCCCGACAGAGAATTCAGGTGTTTGAGCGGCGAATGCGTAAGAGCTCAACGACGTTGTGACGGTCTAACTGACTGTCGCGATGGATCGGATGAGACTGCGTGTAGTAAGTCTTCTTCTTCGTGGTCGTCGTCCGTCCGTCCGTCCGTCCGTCCGTTCTTGTGCGTCTGTGTGCTTACTGCATGTACACCCAAGCGTGTGAGCAGAATAGGTGGATGCTGTGGTTGTGTTTGCATGACGGGCTGTGGTAGATTGCCAAATCTGTGTTGTCGAAAAACACTCAAAGCACGATGGTGAACTTTGCAGCGCTACAAATAAAGCAAAACGTTGGAGTCGCTCATCCGGATGAACTGTTTTGCATGTGCAAAAGGATGAGTGCCCACTCCGAAGGTCGGATATCTCCAAGAAGCGAACCGGATCCTCTTGTTCCTTTCACTAATGAGAATAGCCGTTTCAAATGATGCACCTGAAGTAATTGTGTTCTCACTAGCTTTCTAGAGAAATACTGACAGAAAGATTAGAATATTGACATTTCTGGAGATTCACTACAATCCCTTTCTTTCGTGTCCCAGTTTCTTGTCAATGTGTGCACGTGGCTCGTTTCCCGATTACTTAATTATTTCGCTTTCAGTGAGGCATGGATATAGACTACGTCCTGACGTGATGATCCTTGTAAACTATCTGCCGCTTTCCTCAATTGCCCCCCCCCCAAAAGAGAACATATCTAGCCAGAAAGGTTCACGCTAATTGTCTCCTCGTTTCTAGCTTGTGTAAAATGCTTCACAAGACTAAACCGATCTGTGTAATCAATGCATAGGTTCACGATCACGGCAATTGTATCCTCAAGTTGGACAGCAAGAACTCTCATCGTTCAGTGCGTAATTTCGTTCTGTTGAAGTACAATCAGACAGTGGATAATACAGACACCTCTGAGATTTGTAGCCCTGCTTACCAACCAGCAGGATTCATTTCCTAATCCGTCAGGAGTGTACCAAGTTCGAAATTTCAAAACTCACTATGGATCGACTCTTGAAAAAGCCGCTTTACGTTGACACTACAGCTGCACAAAACTGAAACCGAAAAAAGGCTATTGTGCATTAGAAAGCTGAGGTAAACCCCGAACAATAAACTAACTCTTTCGAATGATTCACTTTGTTTTATGCCAAGCTGTACGATGCGGTGCGGGAAAGTTCACTTGTGGTTCAGGCGAGTGTGTGAGTGCGACTCTCATATGCAACCGCCGTCGAGATTGTTCCGACGGGTCGGACGAAGAAGGATGCCGTAAGTCCTGGCACCACACGGACTAACACCAAGCATGTCACAGGTACTGTGCGCGCTTCTTCGTTTTGTTGCTTGCGAACATCTGCATGAGAAAGGTCGACTTCTGACACTTGAGTAGCATTAGACGGTGCCCTCTACATTATACAATCAAATTACTTCGCCCTAAGAAATTTTAACATTCCTTGTATGGTTAAATAGCACTTCGAAATCATCTCGGCCTCGTATTCATAGTGTACTTTCAGGCGTCCATTATTGCATGCGAACTACCAGCTTTTCAACAATCATCGTTTTCGGTGTACGCGAGGACTCTGCATAAGCAGGCCCCGTCACGCCAGACTGGATCGGCGCCTTCTGTCATTTTGGTGTAACTGATTTGCATTGCCTGATATACCACGCTGGGCATTTGAAATGCACTGACAAACTGGTTGCTCAACCTACGGTTCATGGTGTGGTGATTACATTACATCCTTGACTACAGAAAGAACTGATGAATGACTTTGCCAAACATTCATGCATCATCATCCACAAATTTAACTCTCACTGCCTGAACTACGTGTGCTTGGGGTTGTCGGTTGAAAGGCCGACTACACTGGTGTACAGAGAGCAGTATTATCAAACTAACATGGTGCGCTTCATTCCTCAGTTATGGGTCCAACAGGTCCCTGTCTTCAAAACCAGTTCCAGTGTGTAAGAACCGGTCAGTGCATTGACGCTCGAAAGCGTTGCGACGGTCATCCTGATTGCATAGACTTCTCCGACGAAAAAGATTGCGGTGAGTCATTTTGCATTTTAAATCTGCGAGTCCAGCATCCAAACTAATTTTTACGTAAAAATTTGTGAATGCGTCTGTGGATGAGGTCCTGTATCTCGAACCCGTTCTGGTAACTCTTTCTCAAGTAGTCCGGTCAGGTCAGTTTGGCTACGCCAACAAAACGGTTTTGGTGCAATATACTACTACTGCACCATCGTGTATTACTCATACGCAGGGTCCATTCTGGGCTAACCCACTTGAATACAATAATCTATTTGAAACTGTTCTTTCCCAGCTTGGTCAGCAGCTCTGGAGAGGTTTATACATGCTCCTTGAACACCCAGTGTACTGTGTGTAATCGTCTTGATAAGAGGTCAGCAGAAGACAGAGTGGGAAGCTTCTTTGACAGTGTTATGCAGTCTTTTGGGGCTTGAAATGTTTATTTGAGGTCATGGTCTACGGGGTGCACCAAGTCGATTCCAACCAATGGTTTCTTATCTGCTCACTTCGGGTTGTGGTACTCGGAAAAAACGTCCTACAGCTGGGTCGCCATCAAATTAGTTTTACTGGTTGAATGCAGCCAATGCTATTGGACAACGTCAACTTAACCAGCTGAGTACCGAATAAGATGGCAAAGTACGAAGATTTCGTCCGGTAAGTGAACCCGATCTCTCCCGGAAAGCTAAATAACTTGACACAGTGGTTTCCTCATTTGGATTCACCAGCAGTGGTGGTCTAAGAACCACGACCTTCCGGCTACTAGTTTGAATGCTCAACCGCTCGGCCAAGAGCGGCCTATCGGCCAATGTGATTAACGCGCATGAAGACAGGATATAGGGGAGCCACTCATCTTTCAACCACTTGTTGGCTAAGTTCTCGGGGAACGACTTCCTAATCGTCATGTGAAGCCTTCCTTCTTAGCTACTTATGGGTTGTTAGTAGTTTGAGATTTTGGAAATTCCAGTCTACGTTTTGTTCCGTAAGCGAAATTATAGCGAGGGAAAATCTGATCGCCACAAATCGCTTGATGCGATCTTAAACAGGATATAACGCCACAGATTGTGAGTTCGAGACTCAATGAATATTCGTGATGGCTTCAAACGAAGATGGAGGCAAATTCGTACGCAGGTGACAATATGTGCTGAGTTTCATTCAATTTGGGTTCAGCTACAACAGAAGGTAGGCGGATAGTTGAGGCATGCCGATCAGCTGATCAGCCCCAAGAGGTCGAAGGGTTTTTAGCAGCTTATGATTCGTGTGTTACGTATAAAGAACGAATATGCCTCATGAGGCATTCTGAAACGGTTTGTTTTCCCAAAATGTCTGTGGCTTTTCCAACAGGGTACAGAAAACGACTGTTTGTTCAATCTGAAATCCTTGAACTTGGTGTAACTCAAGAGCTGAGACACCCAAAAGGTCACGGCAAATGCCGAAATGAATTATATTCTACCGCAAGGTTTCGCGAGAAGCAGTTTGGCTTAAACAAACATTAGTCAACGTTCCACCGCTCTCTTCTTATCCACAGCAACGTCAAGCCCACTTAGTAATGGCACTTTACTCTGTATAAGGGGAAATGATCCGCTTGTTGAGCAAGTAGACGCGCATTAACAAACAAGGGGTTTGCGGATACTCTTGGGGGGTTACGTTGAGGATGTGCCCTACACAGTTTGCACTGTGTACAACGCACTCACAACGCATATGTGGATCGAACGCTTCGGACCGTAAGACGAAACAAGGCATTGTGGTTAGGGGATAATCAGAATAACATGTTTTTGTTCCCTTCTTCATACATTCCAGCGGAACGTCCATGCGGTCCCAATGAGTTCCGATGTACCGTGTCTGGTCAGTGTATTGACTCTCGAAAGCGCTGTGATGGTCGACCGGATTGTTCAGACAGGACCGATGAGTACGGTTGCCGTAAGTCACTTTTGAGTGCGAACTGAAAATGCCTTGAAACGTAGATACGATTGTAGATTGTTTCGCTTTCGAAATGGGACACGCCATTCACAAAACCACTTCGCGTATTCATTTGAGAACAACTTACAAAATAAATGCTGAAACCCCTCAAGAGGTGTCGCGCAGGATGAAAGTACTCAATGTTCCTTCCTTGGTGATCTGCTGTTGTGCGGAGGTCATTCCTTTCCGCATAACAGAGCTGGCTGCAACCTGTTAATAACACAGTAGTGCTATGTTAGAGCTAATTCAGTTTTAACTATTTCATGTCATCATTAAACTGATACAGTTCTTCACCTAACCACATGGCGAGTGTAATTGCTTTCTTTCATGGGTCCATTGACCCAACTCGGAATTCCGAGAATTGGTAACCCTTAGAAAGCTCTAAACTGATACAGTTCTTCACCTAACCACAGGGCGAGTGTAATTGCTTCCTTTCAGGGGTCCATTGACGCAACTCGGAATTCCGAGACTTGGTAACCTTTAGAAAGCTTAAAACACCAGCGTCAGAGTTTGATGCATTCACTTCTCGTTACTAGAATTCTATTTCTCCGGTACTTTTTGATGTGAACAGTGAAACCCTTGACTCACTACAAGTGCTGTTTCAGTCGAGCTCAATCAGACTCGATGAAGCCAATTGCACCTTACGAAACTTACAAGATCCATACGATTTGGAAACACAAGTAAATATCTGAAAATAATCTCCCAGGAAGGGACGAAATCTCACGTCGCATGACCTTTCCATTGTGAAAAGTCGTCGGTGAAACAGCCAGTCAGAAGCTGACCATATAATGAGAATAGCGTGACTGAAAGATGACTGACACCACGTGCGGACTGATCACACCACTGTCCAGCTGCTAATCGGAAGGTTACGAGTTCGTATCGCTTTAGAGATTCGTGAAGTATGCACTAATGATATTTCTCCCCAAGGGTGAAACGGCTGATAAGTGCCTTTCAAAATAGACAGACTTTAATTGAAATAAGACACCCAAGTATGAATACATTGTCTCAAAATTATTTGGAAAAGATTTAAATCACGCCCGGGAAATCACCTCTATTAGGTAATACATGGATAGTACCCAGATGATTAAACGACATGGGGTTATACAAGACCACAGAGCCGGCGAACGCTAACCCTAGCCAGACTGCTACCAGTCAGAAATACTGGAACTTTGGAGATTTATCTATAGATAGTCGTTGTACAATGTTTTCTACAGCCCAGCGAGGATCCTCATTCCAGACACCTTGTCCAAAACAAAGCGACACCCTATTTTATCGCTACTGTCAAGGTGTGCTGCATACTGGTATCTACCGACCCTCTGACGCACAAAAAATGTAGGGTTTATGATAGGCTACATCGTGAAACGCTTACGTCATCAGAGACAATCTGTCTCAATAGCAAAATCAACATACTCCGCTCTTATGTGAAAAGTAATCAACGCATCGCACAACGAGGAAGATGAATCTCAGTCACACTCCCCACAATATCAACAGTAGTTTACTTATTTAGGTTAAAGAGGCCTATTCCTGAAGGGCTCCTAGGGCTGTTTGTTTCCACTGAGTGAGGAGTGCAGTGCCGGAAAAAAAAACGACGCACTGGGTAGCATTTTCAGTCGAAGAATATTCTAAGCGAATCATTTGTTGTGTCGCCGTGCATGTGGCCTGGATGAGCTTGGAAACAGCCCAGATGCTTTCGAGTCATCTGCATGTGGATGGCTGCGTATAGGACCGGGCAGTGAGATGGTGATGGTGCTCTAATGCACGATGCGGCCGAACGGACCTGCTGCGTTCGACGCGCATGCTCTTTTCGTTTTCACTGATCAGCCTTGTGCGTGCGTCGTGCGTCGTGCATGCGTGCGGCATGCTCTTTTCGTTTTCACTGATCAGCCGTGTGCGTGCGTGCACGAAGGGCTGATTGGTAGCCTGCGTGATTCGAAGAATTATCTGGCCTATCTATCTATCTGTTATCTGGTTTATGAGTCCTCGTCATCACATGGCTGTACACATTTCTGACTGGGCACATCTTTGGTGCGTTCGGGTATGGCGGTTGAATGTGGTGTGCATCATTTCGTGTCGAATGATCTGATCACATTCTGGCCGTGGTACAATCGGAGTTGGCTCGGTTCGGTTCGGTTCGGGGTAACTATGTGCATGAGACTGGCTCATCAGGACTGCGATAGAGCCGACTCCTCCGATTTCTGCTTCCCTCATCTGCGTTTCGTCCAAATCTGATCCACTCGCCTTTGCTTGTTCATCGGACCGTTTGTACGAGGCGCTGATGGTTGATTTTCTTGTGGATGTTCAGTCAGTCAGCCATTCGGTTGTGCGGGGCTTCACTCACACCGAATGAATGTGTGGATGATGACTTTGATGGTTATGTTGCGCGTGCTTCTCCTGTATCCCGTTCCCCGTTCCCCGTTCACTGTGTTTTGTATCCTGTATCCTGTGTCCTGCCTCCTGTGTCCCAGAGTTGAGACCATGTGGTCCGCACGAGTTCCGTTGTGTGCAAACTGGTCAGTGCATCGACTCTCGGAAACGTTGTGACGGTCGACCAGATTGTCCCGATCGATCCGACGAGTTTGACTGTGGTGAGTTCTCGCGTTGATCAGTCAGTTGCACTCTTGTTGACTTCTCCGTGTGTTCGTTTCGTGGTCGGTGCATAGCTGAGTGTCCGAACGAGAATAAAGAATGTGGTGCAACTGGTGGGAAACTGGTCTGTTCTGGTGAAGTTTTGTGCTCACTGAGATTTTAAGGCTTGCTTCGTTCGGCTACCTGCAAATCACTTCATGGTTACAGATACCGTCGTTTACTTTCACGTCTTCTAATGAGCTTTTGTGCCAGATGCAGATAGTGGTCGAATGTGCGAAGCAATTGCTGTTATAATTTTTCTTTGAACGAATTCTACATCCTCCATCTTCCGCCGGCCCATCATGTGATACTCTGGGGCCATTCGCTCTTGAATCATCGTGTTCTGATCTGTGGTATGATTTCGTGCACAATCGCTTGTGCTCCTGATGATGATGTTCTCTGTCATCATATCAGCACCCTCATTGTTGACTCTGACACTTGACTGTCGTTTAACCATAAAGCACATCTACTTATATTTTAAGCCTTAGAGCAAAAGAAAGACACACAGTAGTCCTGGCCTATCGCAAGCATTCTGAGGTGCCTACATCTCCAAGAGCTCAGTCGGACTATGTGGGAGGAAACTGACTGTACAAACGTCCCAATGAATTCAGTCGACTGCCACTGCTTGCAATGTCTCCAGTTGAGCGCCTGAGGTCTCATGAGGATGCCATTCTAAAAAGGCGTACTGCACCAGCAATACCCAGACTCTTCGTAATCTCTCCCAAACACTTCTGCCAATTCGGAAGTTTTCTACTTCGTGATTCGTGCCAATCGGAAGGAGGAGCGGTGAACAAGATTCCTCGCAGAAGACGGTGTTTTGGCATACGTAGCAAACAGGCGAGCCACCACAGTCGCAGTTAATGTATATTTTCCGCGATTAAATCACCTGCTGCACAACCAAATACGCACTTCTAATTACCTCCTTACGGGTTCGTTGACGCCATGTGACACCAGGAACGCTACTTAATCGTCGGTGCTGAAAGGCCTATATACGCCTCACATTGTCTGCCCGCTGATATACACTTTGACACACACTTTGACAGCAACATCAGTGTTAGCACTGATACTTAACTGCCGTACTCACTTCGACACTCCTAACGCTGAGGGGATTCCGCGTTGCTAGTTCACCATGCTGTTTAAAGTCGGCAGTCCACATAGGAGGTAGCATTTGGCCAACTGATTTCTTGTTCGAAATATTGTTCCTCATGATTCCATTTTGCTGGATTTCAGAGAGTCATTTTGGTTCCTGACAGTGTCATTGCCCAGTCCCTTCTGCAGGCCGATCCTTGTTAGGTATTGCAATGTCTGTAGTGATTGCTTGTGAACGATAATCAGGTAGCCTACACGGTCTGGCGACGTCGCTGCCACTAGACTCGATTTCCAACAAGTTGGGCTGAATGTTTCAGTGTTGAGTGGTTGGATGGTTAGGAGAGACAAGAATGTGGGTTAGGAATTGTGGATCTCCTAAGTCACCCTGTCCAACCGGTGTGTATCACAACGCGCGTTACCCTCCCTTGTTGGCCTCTAAATTTGCCAGAGCCACGCTGTCGTCCCGGTCAGTTCGCCTGTTCGTCGGGCGAGTGCTTGGATGCGCGACTCGTGTGCAATGGTCGTGCGGATTGCTCGGATGGATCGGATGAGAGGAACTGCGGTAAGTATTCGTTGGGATTGGTGACCATGTGTTGCAGTGTTGTTGTGCTGCCGTGCAAATGGCTTGGTGAGCCTGGAAACAGCCGAGAGGGTTTCGAGTCATCTGCATGTGGATGGCTGCGTATAGGGTGGTGTTGATGTGTTGGCAGTGAGAACAATGATGGCATTCTGATGCACGATGCTGCCGAACTGGTCTGCTGCGTTCGATGCGCATGCGCCTTTCGTTTACGCTGACCAGTGGCGTGCGTGTGTGCGTGCGCGGGTGCGCACGAACGTGGGTACGTGCGAGCGTGCGTGCGTAGTGCGTGCGCGAGTGGATCATTGATCCCGTGTGTGATTCGAAGATTTATCTGGCTGGTTGCTTATGCGTCCTTGTCAGCGCATGGCTGTACAGAATAGTTCAGTGTGACTGGACACATCTGTGTTAGTTTCTAGTATGGCCGTCGAACGTGGTGTGCATTATTTCGTGTCGAATCATCTTATCTCATTTTAGCTGTGCTACAATCGGATTCACCTCTGTTCGGTTCGCCTCTTTGTGGTTCTTTGTGCATGAGATTGTCTGGACAGGACAGCGATAGAGCCAACTACTCCGATTTATGCTTCACTTATCTGGGTTTCGTTCATTCTAGTTCTGATCCACTCGTTTTTTGCTTATTCAACGGACCGTTTGTGCGAGGCGCTACTGGTTTCTTTTCTTTTCTCCGCTTAGTCAGTCAGCCGTTCGGTTGTGCGGTGCTTAACTGACACCGAGTGTTGATTATTTTGATGGTTATGATGCGTGTGCTTTTCCTGTTTCCCTTCTTCGTTCCCCGTTTCCTGTATTGTGTATCCCGCATCCCGTATGCTGTATCCTGTTTTCTGTCCCCGAAGTCCCAGAGGTGAGACTATGTGGTCCGCACGAGTTCCGTTGTGTGCAAACTGGTCAGTGCATCGACTCTCGAAAACGTTGTGACGGTCGACCAGATTGTCCTGATCGGTCCGACGAGTTTGACTGTGGTGAGTTCTCGCGTTGATCAGTCAGTTGCATTCTTGTTGACTTCTCCGTGTGTTCGTTTCGTGGTCGGTGCATAGCTGAGTGTCCGAACGAGAATAAAGAATGTGGTGCAACTAGTGGGAAACTGGTCTGTTCTGGTGAAGTTCTGTGCTCATTGAGATTTTAAGGCTTCCTTCGTTTGGCCACCTGCGAATAGTTTTGCATCTCTTCATGTTTGCGGATACCTTCGTTCATTCTCACGTTTTCTCATGAACTTTGCGTGTTAGATGCAAATGTGTGCTAAGGAGTTTTGGTGTACAGATTTCCCTGTGGCAGTCTGGATTGAACTGGCCTTCGTGGGACGACTTGATTAACGTTTTCTCATGAACTTTGCGTGTTAGATCCAGATGTGTCGTTAGGAATTGTCGAGTACTGCTTTGCCTGTGGTAATCTGGAATGAGCTGGTCCTCGTGGGATGACTTGATTGACACTATCTTATGGGAATAATTCTGCGTCCACAAGCGCATCGAGGAATTATTTTTTTGTTTGTACATATCTGATTGCATGTGTTTTGCTACCATAAACTCCTGGTGACTGCTCCGGACGTCTTTTCGCCAAAGTTGCTGGTACAAATCCAGGATGCGTGGCAGCATGAATTCTAACCTTAGACTATATGTTTTAAGTGTCGTTGCTTCACTCGATGGGCTAAAACTTGCGTTTATGATATCTTCGGTTGAGAAATGATTTCCGCGTCGTCGAGTACACGTGAACCGGGTTCAACTTTTCTATCTATCGCTGATTTACTCGTCCTGTGATATTCTGTGACCGTCTTCACGTTAAGTCTCTTGTCCTGATCTGTGGTGCGCTGTCGCTTGTGCTGTGGCCGGCACAGACGTACATGAGGCGCAGTCCCTGCGTGCACCAATCAGACGTGAAACTGCATCGGATAAACCGGAGGTTGTTGTTAGTTTCCATTCTGCAGTCACCATCTTATGCGGATTCCAGTATGGCTCATTGGTGAAAACGATTGGTTGGGTGGAACGGAATATCCAGTTCAGATGCGACACGGCAAGAGGGATGTTGTGTTTTCTCAGTTAGAACCGATGTTACGAATCATCCAATCTACCCGAATCTATGCAATGACGTTCTTCTAAATCAGCCTATAGCCCCATTCAGATTAGATTGACGGTGAGTGGAGTGGCATTGCACACCAATGGTATAGATCGATGTAGAAACCGACCCAACGACCAAGTTCCCGTACCGTTTTCGGATGCACCGATGGATCCGACGGTGTGTGTGAGGGTTACAAAAGCAACAATGATGTGAGAATTCTTCCAATTGTCGTGCAATCCTGCTGACATTGTTTTGGACAATTCTGTTCAGTGTGCCCGAACTAACCCCGAAACTTAATGCATTTGTCGAAGACAGCATGTTACGTGTGTAGCGAATATACCTCCTCTGGTAGTTTTTATTCGTTAAACGTGATTGTATGCACGATAAATTGGGCGACTGAATGGGCGGAAGCCTCTGTGGGTCCGTGTTGTAATGTGGGTGGCCGTCTATTGGTTAAGACTGCGCTGAGCCTACCAGCCTACGCGATGAGGAGAAGACAGAGAACTTGGGACACGGCTGTATTGTCAGGACAAAACATTCAGAGTTTCTGCGCAAATATACAGAATGACCAAATGGCCAAATATGGTCGTTCACTTGTTCGTTCTGTACAGCCAATGGTGGTGTTCCGCTCGTGAACACTTCTAGCCCCACTCTTCTGGTCTTATGTTACTAAGCCGTGTTTGGTGAGCTCCGCCAACTCACCTGCTTTCCGAACGTTTCGTACCGTTTCGTGACCTTGGGAATGCGTCATTCTCTTCACACGTACTTTTTCCATGTCTGGGGCGCCCTGACAGTCCGGATCTCGAAAACTGTGTCTTCAATTGGAACGATTGCAAGCGATGAGTTAGGCGCACTAAGCTACACCCAATTCCTCCACAGTCAACTGCGAATTTAGTAAGCAAGTTTACGGAAAGTGCCTTGTGTACTGAGCAAAGCTAGCTGCCGACCAACAATGAACCCAAATAGCCCACACAAATTCACCCGTGAGCGACGGGTTTGACGGCTGAATCGGACTGTTATTCGTTTGTGGATTAATATTTGTCCACCTGGAATAATCGCGTCGAGTGATTAGAACGGATGTTTGAATGAAGTATCGTGCTCCAGTTTCTGCTCATCGGATTCTGACAATGTACGAGTGAGTAACAAGCCCAGTTAGATACGAGTTGATTGACTAAATCAAGGTGTGCGTTATCTGAAGTTGGCTGTTTCAACCGCCGTAATCAGAACTTCTCGGTCGGTGTTCGGCTGTTTGTTGTCCCTCGTGGTTCGTTCAGGTTGAACGTATCATCTGGGGAAAAAAATCCCTGTGGATCGAGCCTTCAGGATTATGGATTCCGATAGCTACAGCTACCGCTTCAGTCAACGTCTGTGCTCTTCGCAGTGTTGGTACGTTTGGGCTCAAAGCGTGAGTTTCCACAGGTGATGTCTTCGGATACAGTATTCCTGGGGCAGGACACGCTAGACTGAGACTTATGTTTGGATAGTGTTCATATTGCTGGCCTGGGACAACTTGTCAACAGGGTGACTATGTCGGTGATTCGCTACGGCTGTGTTCGGTGACTCGATCGTGCAGCTGGCCACGATTCCAATGGTCATACCGCTGCGATGAGCTTCCATTGATTTATTTGTAATCTTATGCACGAAACAGCCGCCGGGTGTGGATTTAACGGTGGATGGATTCTCTTTACGTTGTTCTTGTTAGATATTGCAGTGTTGGAAGTGATTGCGTGCAAATGATAATGAGGTAGTCTGCACGGTCTGGCGACATCGCTGCCACTAGACTCGACTTCCAGCAAGCTGGCCTGAATTTTTCAGTGTGGGTTGGTTGGATGGTTAGGAGAGACAAGATTTTGGGTTAGGACTTGTGGATCTTCCGGGTCACCTTGCCAATCGGTGGGTATCACAACGCGCGTTACCCTCCCTTGTTGGCCTCTAAATTTGCCAGAGCCACGCTGTCGTCCCGGTCAGTTCGCCTGTTCGTCGGGCGAGTGCTTGGATGCGCGACTCGTGTGCAATGGTCGTGCGGATTGCTCGGATGGATCGGATGAGAGGAACTGCGGTAAGTATTCGTTGGGATTGGTGACTATGTGGTGCAGTGTGGTTGTGTCGCCGTGAATGTGGATGGCTTTTTACTGGACGCGGCAGTCAGAACGGCGACGTTATGGTGTTCTGGTGCACGGTGCTGCCGAACTGGCCTGCTGCGTTCGACGCGAATGCGCTTTTCGTTTTCGCTTATCAGCCGTGTGCATACATGTTTGCGTGCGTGCATGCATGCGTGCGCGAGTAGCTGATTGGTCGCCTGCGTGATTCGAAGAATCATCTGGCCAGTTGCTTATGAGTCCTCATCAGCGCATGGATGTACACATTTATGAGACCAAATCAGAGCAACTTGGGACATCTTTGGAGCGTTCGGGTTTGGCGGTTGAATGTGGTGTGCATCATTTCGTGTCGAATGATCTGGTCTCATTTTGGTTGTGGTGCAATCGGTGTCGGCTCGGCTCGGTTCGGTCCGGTTCGGCGTCGACTTGTGTGAATGAGGTTGGCTGATCAGGACTACGATAGACCTAACTCCTCCGATTTCTGCTTCCCTCATCTGCGTTTCCTCCATTCTAGTTCTGATCCACTCGTTTTTGCTTCTTTATCGAACCTTTTGTGCGACGCGCTGTTGGTTAATTTTCTTTAGGCTGCTCAGTCAGTCATCCGTTCGGTTGTATGTTGCTTCACTCACTCGGAATAGATGTGTCAATAATGATTTTGATGAGTAAGGCGCGTGTGCTTTTCCTGCTTCCCGTTCCCCGTGCCCTGTGTTCTGTATCTCGTATCCTGTATTCTGTTTTCTGTCCCCGAAGTCCCAGAGTTGAGACTATGTGGTCCGCACGAGTTCCGTTGTGTGCAAACTGGTCAGTGCATCGACTCTCGAAAACGTTGTGACGGTCGACCAGATTGTCCTGATCGGTCCGACGAGTTTGACTGTGGTGAGTTCTGGATTTTTGTGTGGCAGGGTTTTGTTTTCCTCCTTGTTTTTCGTTATTGATCTGGGGTATTGGTAATCTTTCTTTATTTTATTTTTTTGCCGTTCATTTGTTACTCTGATGGCGAACTGTTTGTGCTTTCTCCTTTGGTTATTTTCGTGCACTCACGTATTTTTTCCTGTTTGTTCTTAGTGTCTTTTCCCATTTTCCATCGTTCATGTTTTTTTTTACATTTTTCCTACAATACTGTCAACACTTCATAGCCCGGTTTGCCGAAATTCTTTTCTTCCTTCGTAACCGTTTTCCTTCCTTGTTTTCCGTGAACGAATCATTTGGATGTGTTTCTAACTAATTTTGTTGATTCCGATGTAATTTCCCTCAAATTTGTCGAATCTCTTTGTACTACCGAAAACCTAGGAGTAGCTAGGTGGATGAACGATTCTTATCGGATTAGTAAGTCTTCCATCTGACAACTCGTTGCCGGAGGAGCTAGACAACACACATGGCCACATGATTTGATTATGAGTGGCGCTGTAGCCTGTCTAAGCGCGACTTAAGAAAACTGCTGACAATGTGCTCGTGGCCTAACGGTCAGGTTTCAAAGTAATAATCAGGAGGTCGTTCGACAGCATAGCCTGTCTAAGCGCGACTTAAGAAAACTGCTGACAATGTGCTCGTGGCCTAACGGTCAGGTTTCAAAGTAATAATCAGGAGGTCGCGGGTTCGACAGCCCGTGAAGTTCCTTCAAACATGCACTGCTGATTTCTACCAGTTTTTCAGTGCTCCTTGGTTTTCCCGCGTGGATGGGCAAATTTTCGGTACCTAGCTCCCATTCATCGAGATATTGTCAGATTATCCAAGCCTGAACGAATGCTTTTAACATGTTTAATTTTGTTTCGAAGCCATAAACCTTCCAGTCAGTAGGGTCGGTCCTTCCTAACCACTGAGCTACCTCAAGTTTATTTTCACAACCAGTAATCCCGTGCTAGTCGTGCTTTGAAAACCACATCAAAATGGAGCGTTTTCATACTACTGAATAACGAATGGCCAAATCAGCGTACCCACCCAAACTATCCTTGGAATCTTAAAGGTTATGGTCATTAAGCGGAGTGTTGTGAGTGGCTTTCAAACTTCTGATTGGTCGATGCAATCGCCGCTATTTGACTGTGGGATACCGGAACCGATGTATGATTCAAAATATTCGTAAAGTGTCACTTGAGCTCGACGAGCCAGAGGCGGTCAAACAATGACTTGGCAGCGAGGTGTGAAAGCCATTATCAGCAAACTCAGCTGTGCTGGTCACTGCCGTCTTCCTGGATGGGGACCCCGAGACGGGCCACATCAATGGCTAGAGACATTATCAGACATGGCCAAGTCGCGCCCTCAATGGCGCTCGTACATCAAAGTTATTGCCTTCAATGCATAGCTGCTTTTCCAACCCCCCCCCGACAATGATGATGATGATGATGACTTGAGCTTGACTTGCCGCTATTGTTTACAGGACGTGAGGCGAAATCCCCGACATATGTTGAATTTATCCGGTGACCAACTGTTCAACTTTGATTTCGTTTGGCAAAAAACTGTTCCAGGTTGCCTTTCGCGAGACAGATCGATACAGTTATGATTTCTTGATGAAAATTTCGAGGTTTTCGTGAACGCTTTGCATCACTTTTTGTTTCCGTCATTTGTAGAACACCATCGTTCATTTTATGAGACGACTTTTGTTCCCTTATTCGATTGCTTCTGTCTGAAACCCCTTGGGCTATGCATTCTACTCACACTTTGTTGTTTTCCCCACTTCCATAGCATATGGTCCCATACTCATTCCTGAACGACCTATTGTTCGACCTTATGAGAGTATTCAACTCGAATGTCGGTCGACCCGCCCTGGAGTTAGTGTTCGAATGACACTGGCGAACGGGACAGACGTAGAGCTGTTACCACGATTCACGGTTAGGAAGCCAAGTCCCGATGTTATTTTAGCCACACTGACTGCGGTGACTGAAAAGGATCGAAATCTGACAATCAGGTAGGTGTCCTCTTGATCACCGTTCAAGCTTACTAGAGGTAGGCGAATAGCCTATCGTGCACATGAAGCATGCCAATTTTTAGACACTAGCACAAAGCACATTGTTTTTCTAGCCTGCTAAATGCTGAGCGGTTGACGGAAGTTCACTCAGAAGAATGAACCCCGAGAAAATACTACTTTTGATTGGTTCCTTGAGATGGTCTTTCTAGAGAGTGGGTTTATGTTACATCTGACTGTTTCCTGAGATGAAAATCTAGTCTGAAAATCTAGTCTCGGAACTTCTTCTCTGTGGTAGCTGCTTCGGTGTGTTAGGCCGTTTGCGCGTGTGCGTGTCCGTCCCTCGCTCCAACATCGATCTGGCGTGTGATTGAGTGGCTGATTGGGTGCGTGTCCAATTGATTTGCTCGCGTGACTGGGTTGTGTGTTGACTGGACACGTGACTCAGTTGTTTGCTGGCCCGCCTCGAAAGTGAACCAAGTTGGGCGCGTTTACACAACACACCCGCGTCATTACTTACGTGTTTTTCTGACTCACTGTCCCCAATTCAGCAGGGCTGATCAATAGGTGGTCTATTCTATGAACGAATGTCTCGCCGTTTGGATAGCTGTAAAAACTACGGCAGCGTGGCATCGGCGTTGAACGCCGAAGTCATGCTGTCGATGAGGAAGATGGTGAATACTTGTGAGTGTAGGCAGCGTTTGTTCGAAACGCCCTAAGGATGCCCTTCTACAAGGACATCTACATAAGACACTTGCGGCCCCCGAACAGCAGATCTTTGAAGTGGTGCGCCAGATGAAAAAAACGTCCGGATAAACCCGCAGACATTTTGCCACAACCGCCTCGTGTAATTCTAGTGAGTGACTGGCCAATTCATGAACTCCCCCTTTGTACAGCTAATATAAGGTACAACCCTCCAGATGGGGGTCGTCTTACATGTTGAAATCCTGAGGTGTCTACCTACACGAGACAACTCCTAGGCATATAAGCCATCCAGCACGCCTATGTTTAGTCCGTAGAATGATAAAATCTCTCTGAAGTTGTGTGTTGAAGGAACGTTTGATGCAGCCCATACACACTGAAATAATGCGGCTCTTTTGGCTAAGCTTTTTTGCGATCCAAAGAGGTCCTTGATATAATATCCAGTCAAACACTAGTTCATGGATTAGTTAGGTAGTAGTCCTTCCTTTAGGATCGATGACTGGTTTACTGAAAAATTTGTCAGTTCACAGTGATCAGGTTACTCCGACACGTGAACAACCTGAAAACGGTGCCTTTCTATGGACCTCGTCGACTGGAGAATATGTTACACACAGGTGTCTTTCAGTTAGAATGGTGTTCCCGAGAAGGGCGAAACCGATGGTTGATTTTCGAGGACTTAAGTTTAGAGAAATTATTTTTGACAAAACAAACCAATTAACCCAGGTAAAACCATGAAATCTGTGATGCGGCACAGTTCGAAGGACACAGTAACGTAACGAAATTGGTGTCAGTCGTCAGGGCGACCATTTCTGATAAGGAGCTCTTTTAACATCCAGTAAAGCGACAACGACGAGGTCTTCTTGATCTGCTTGTGCTGACCACCAGTTCCATATATTGCAACACAAAACTCATCGTGTCTTCATTGAAATGGTGTGGCAGTACACATTCCCCAGGTTTTATTCTCTTTTAATGTACTGGGCTTCACTCGTCGGCAGGTGCACTTATTCAACTGGTGAGAGTTCACAAACACAGATCAACGTCACTTCGCCATGCTCGCGATACGAGAGAATGTGCCGATCCGGTCAGTGTCTACCTGAAAACTTGTTCTGCGACGGTCGCCCAGACTGCCCTGATGGTTCCGATGAAGTGTATCCGCAATGTGGTGAGTTTTCGTTAGCTGTAAGTATGCCAATCTTTGTCCCATCGTGAAAGCCACGAAATTCATTGGACAATGTAGACATGTACAGCAGATCTGGCCGTCGGCCGTTCTCCACAAATATGTTGCTCACCAAACTCTCGAATTGGTCTCTTTTAATTTTGACAATTGCATTTCGCTAAAAGCTCTCACTTTACAAATAATCTCTTTTGAGTAATGGCTTAGTGTGTTAGCATGGAAACGACGGGTTATCAGAATAAAACACCTTTGTTAGTAGTGTAGCGAAATTTGAGAATTTTCAGTTGAGACTTCATCTTGTAAGTAAAACCAGTCCATAGTGAAAAGCCGATAAGCCCCATATAGTTGTTTCACTCTTATTGGGAATCAATATTATCTCATGAGACTTCAGCAAGTTTCGGACCTGCAACCTCCTGGCTAGTAGTCTGAAGATTTGGCCGTTCGGTTACGAGCAGATAATCATCAGCAAGCTTAACTGGCACGTAGACAGGACACAGCGTCACTCATCTTCCAATTACGAGAGCCAAAGCACGTGATCACTGACTCCTGGAGTGATTGATGACTCCTCAGGCGAAAGTTTCACTCGTCTTGTGAAATCATTATTCCTCTGAACTACTTCGACCGTTGTAACGGCTTTGATATGATCGTCTTCTTGGAAAGATTTCAACTGTACCACTCACACCATCCTATTCGCCATCGCAAAGATGCCTGTAGATGGTGAAACTCCGTAATCGAACGGGCGACTCGGACGATACTTCTTTTTTGCAAAACAGTAAACTGCAACTCTGAACACTAAAATTTCGCCATTACCAGCTTACTAGACCGTAACCATTGGTAGAACCACGATTTTATCCAACCTTTGTTCGTAATTCCAGTATTTCACGCATTCCTATCTCCCGGTGCTCTTTAGACCAGTTGTTCTCACGTGCAGTTGTGTAGTTGCCTATGTAGTGTCAAATCCACGGTGTTTTGTTTTTCTGTTTCACGGGAATAAATCTCCGGTAGCTGATTTGGCAGTTGGGAAGACGGAAGCGGATATCTTCAGTTTTACCGTGACTGTCTTCTAAGAATCAACAGGAAAATAACGTCAGCAACCTAATCTCTTCAGTTATTGTTTTTTCTCACACAAATCAAGTGTTTTACGAATTCGAATTTGCCACGGCAACCTACGGAACAGAGGAATCACCTCAGGTTTGGAATACCGGTTTGGACTACTCGTTCGGCCGCGAGAGTTCGACAGCCCGTCACACAGATGTCCTCGTATGACAGTTTAGAAATGAAGCCATGAAACATACCGTTTAAAAAATTCTAACTATACAAGCACAAATATAAATAGCCCTTTAAAATCCAATACAAGACAAAGTAACACAACCGTTATACATTGCAGAAAAGGTGAGAAAATAAAATAAAATAAAATAATAGAAATAAAATAATAAGTTACTGTGGGCACAAGAACAGACACAATGCCGTCAACGGACCTTCGAAATGGGGACAGGCATATCCACATAAAAAGGTACTTGACGAAAGGCTGTGAAGAGTATCAAACGCTGGCGAAATACGCTCATCTGCAAACAATTTGAGTTTTGCGGAAGACTCACCTGGAACCCAGCTGAATCTGTCGTTTATGTTGTGGGATCCAGGTCTCCCACGAAACCAAATTTGTTCGCAGATCAGCATATTTAGCTAATTTCGTGTAATTTGTGTTGAAGTAAAACATAAGGTTGACGAAAACTCAGGGACCGTGCCTACATGATGAGTCCCAAGAAGGGAGAAAGCGGTCGTGGGCTGTCGACGGATTTTCAGCAACCTTATGAGTAGTACATTACGAAGCTATACATGTATCGTGATATCTCAAATATCGTAGCGACTGAAACATGAGGCGGCCTGTTGCAGCACATTCAGTTGCCTGAAATCATCACGAACGAGAGATTCAGCTGGGTTTCAGGTGGATCTCTAAGCAACCTTATGAGTAGTACATTACAGAGATTGTAAAGTGTTTGTCGAAGTGAATTCCCGGAGGCCTAGAAGAAGTAGGGAATTAGTGCTGGACAAATGTTGTAGTTTCGCCCATGCAGGAAAACTGATTTCCGGCTGGCGTGTGAACGAGCCAACAGTAGGACAGGACATCATATAAGTGAGGGTTAATCACGCCGCCTAATGGTTGAATGTTCGAACATTGGTCTGGAGGTCATGGGTTCATGAACTGCACATTGTTGATGATCCCCAACAAGGATAAACCAGCTGTACAATGCTTATCGGCTCTCCAGCATAGATCAGCTTCACAGACAGGACGAAGTTTACTCTGACAATATTTTTTGTCAAATGAACGTATGACGTGTATAGAAACAGTCTTGGTCGATATATTTTGGCAGAGGCAAACCAATCATAGCAGGATTGGAATCCCTTATCATTTTAAACGGCGAACTGGCGTATGGGGCGCAGAATCCTTGGTCTTCACTCCATTGAGGGCGGTCTCTATGGACAAACGTACTTAAACTCATTCAAGAAAGCCGAACACGGTTGTTGAACATATTGCTTCGAAAAATGTAGAGTTCCAGCAGAGGAAAGTAAGGGAATACCTGGTCGACTTCCTGCCGCACGTGTGTGATTAGTTTACTGCTGGAATGAACTTGTGAGCAGCATTGAAGCTGGAGAGGCATGAGCGTAATAGAAGACAGCCCACGTAAAAATAAGATGAACAATGTATTACAAGGGAGTGTACGGATGAGAGGAAAAAGCGCGCAACTTATGTGGATTCCATCCATCTTCTGAATTAAGCAAAATGAAGTATCATCGTCGAGGTGAGTCTTCGTAACGCAAAGGACAGCTGACCAAGTTAAACTAGGGACTCAAGCCATGTAATAACGGNAAGCGACGGAATCTCGACTGAGTTTCTGGGTTTTTCTTAGTAGTTTTCAGCTGGATGTGGCCGCAAGATGCGACCGCGAGAGTCGTCCCTTCCGAGGAGGTGCGACAACACAAAGTCATGATAGAAGAAGTCAGAACAGACCCAATCGATCGTGAATGAGCATGTATGCGTAAATAGGTCAGTGCCACACACACACACACACTGTTGCATAACAGTGTCGGACGGGATGGCCTTCGTGGCAAAGTGCGGCTACCGAGGAGCAGAGACGGAATAGGCAGATGAATGGCGGAATTAGCATGATTCGATAGCACTCCTAAATCTATCAAACGTCACATGGGCTTGATTCATGGTCTCGCTCCTAGGAATCCTAGACAGGTGAAACATTGCGATCGTGTGACGCAAGGGAGTAACAGCAACCGTGAAGTCTATCACTGCCACCTTTGAAAGTCACAAGTGAAGTGGTTAGCGTGATTCAAGGGCAACATTATCGGAGTTTCGACCGGGCCTTTTCGCTGATGTTCGCTCACGTCGTCCTTCATACCTTAATAGGAACAGAAGAATGGGCAACTTCTCTCATTGTCTCGCCAGCATGTGCCATAGTACAACCACTTTCGTACGGTAACTATTCAAGTGACTGTTTGTCAGAATACCCTCAGCTAACTCATGAAAGGTCCATTAAAACTGTTTCATCTGTGACAACAGCTCCGTCAGCACTTTGCTGCACGAATCCTGAATCTGAGTGGTACTCACACAAACATCCGTTGCACCCACCACTTAATGTATTATCGATCAGATCGAAACGCGTCTTGTCTTAGGACTAGAATGAATGCTAGGAACGAAAGGCCAAATGGCATAAAACCTTTGCGCAGTGATAACTTTTGAAGAAACTTGTTTCTAGAGAAAGAACGGATAAAAAAGAGGCAAAGAAGGTAAACAGGGTTCTGTTCAGAACGAGGTTTTGCTTACCCCAAATAATCGTGGCTCTCTTCAGTTAAAAGTATGCTCACACGTAAAATAGCACGATAATTCGGTTGAATCCATAATTCCTTCATCCTGGAATCAGAATGTTCGGCCGTAAGCATGACATCTTCCGACCAGCTTTTTAACCTGGCAAATAAGCCGCTCCGTCGGCTTTCGTTCTTCGGGTCAAAGTCTGTGTAAGTGACCCCTCATTGAGAACGGAAGTTTGCGTTTGACAAACGATTCCATCCAACTGGAGTAAAAGAGTAGCTCTCGTCGGACAGTTTTTGCTAACTCATGTTGCTGGTGAGGTTACGAACCTATCTTACATCTTGTTGGTTGATCAGGTGGCCGTTGGTCTGTACACCGATCTTGGCAATTAGTTTGCAAATAGCTTGTCACCAGTCGAGGTGACGTCATCAGTGTGTGGTTTGGTTGTTTGAGTTGTTGTTTTCAAAGGCTTGCTGGTATCCATTGTGGTGATTGGCTAACGGGAACGCGTTATGCTCGAAATCACGTTAGTCCGCTTCAAGTTGTGTTGCGTTGTGGTCTGTATCCCTTGAATTCGATTTGTTCGTTGCGTAGTTTCGACACCTCGCCCTATCCCGAACAAAATGTTTTGCCCCACGCCACAGACCATACTTTTCATATGGTCCCGGTTTTGGGGCATTTCAGGCGTGTTAGCCACAGGGATTCGAAACTCGGACTGTGAAATAGTGAGTAAACCTCCTCATACTACTTATATCTAGAGATTTTCGGTCCGACGGAAGCGTGTAGACATTACAGATTACGGTCCACTGCACAATTGAACGCTGGAAATAGACTCACGTGTACACCATCTAATCCGATTACTTCTCCACATCTAGATGCATATTTCCTGGCGTCGGTAACCGTTCGGCCTTCGTCAGTGTCCACAGTCCTTGTCCTCGAGGCCAGTACCAGTGCTTGAGTGGTCAGTGTTTGGAGGCAAGCAAATTTTGCGATGGCATACCACATTGTGCTGACGGCTCTGATGAAACTGAACGATACTGTGGTAAGTCTAACCGAAGTGCCGTTCGTTTAGCCCATTTGGTTCTTTTTGTTCGCTCTGTTATGCCTCACGAAACCTCACGGTGGGTAACCCAGTCTGTTGGCAATACCTCTGTAATCGGATGCTAGAGCGCTACCATAAGGTTTTTTGTCACGAGCCGCGTCATAGTTCTCACCGGGAACAACTATGTGGCATCCACTGAAATCATCGTCCTATCCGTTATTTCAGAAAAAAATTGCAAGGCTTTTTACAAGCACTACCGGCTTTGCTGGTCAGTGACACATTACAGCCTGTGACTGGCAAGTCTCTCACTGGCCTACCAAAGCAACTTTGGACAGCACGTGACTGGGTTGATCTACTTTTCAATAATTTGTTTCACACTTGTTCTATACCCCAGGCCGATTGGTAACAATCGATAAGGGAAACCTAGGACGAGAACAAAATGTTGAATAGCCTTGTGGGAAGTTCTCATTTACAGTGTCGGGACATTCAGTACACTCTTAAAGGTTACCAATCACACAGATAATAGGAAAACGAGACCAAGTGACAGTATGTAGACTGATTTGAGGCTTTCACGTGGTTAGAGCTAACCCAGCAAGATTCATGAGCACTAAGCGTGGCCTTGAGAGATTGTAATTTACTATACTGGTCACAGTTGCCGGGCATTTCAAAGACAAAGCAAATACACATTGTTTTAATCTTGCCCTGTCAATGATACTTGTTTCCTTTGCCATAAAAATTTCCATCCGTGCAGGCTTTCTGGACCTCCCTTTGTTCATTTCCCGTGCCTCAATTTGATATTATCACAACAGGAAGGGTCTTGAGAGTTTCCGCATTTGTGTGTAGAACCAGCTTTGTTAATTTGTTGAGTGACCTCCAGGTACAGATCAAGTGGCTGTTGATCTGTTCGCCAAGCGTGGTAACAAGCAGCCACCTGATCTACGACCAATTAAGGCACCCAAGCCACCAATATTTTGACATATCGCCGTTCTCTTGGTACAAATTGACCCTTCTTGTCGCTACGATGAGAAAGTGAGGCCCGAATATGATTCTAGTTCAGAATAACTTTAAAAAAACAAGAGAATTCAGTAGCTTTGGTGTTCTTAGTAGTGATAGAGGATAGTTAGAAGCATGATCCCCAGGAAGCACTCTATACGGCACCGGACAAAAATTCACAGCATGAAAAACGATTGCCCTTGTCCTGTACGATGATTTGGACCAAAGTGCATTACACTTCCCAGCTGGGATATTCATGTTTCTGCGAATCCTACGTCCACTATGTCCGGACACGTGGTTGATGCAACCGATATGGTTGGTTCACATCGCTTCGCTGCATTACGCACCAGCTACAGTCATTAATTTAGTGCTTCCTCGATCTTGAAAACGGGTGAATACAGCAGTCGTTCCTGGATTTGGAAGACCAGACATACGCTAACGCTCTCGCAGCTGCTGAATGATACGAACCTACTACAATGCAAGCTATCGATAAAAGCGAAATACACGAACTAAGTTGAATCACCAGGGACGCAGCATTCTTTGACAACTCGGGTGCGGAGTCCATCCCAACCAAAGCACTTCTCTTGTACCAACCCTGGTCTTAATAACTCCCCGTTTGACAAGACCTATTGCTAATAGACAAATGCATCTACTAAGTCTACTGAATCCAATATCAGTAGTGTTTCTTAAAGAAAATATATCTCAAATATCCTACCAGATGAAAAACGAGGAAGCCCTGGAGCAGCACGTTCAGTCGAAGACGAATATCGTACAATAGAGATTCAGCTGAACCAACCGTTAAAACCAAATTGGTGTTCAAGAGAGACTATTTGCCGAATTCCATGCAATTCGGGTTCAAGAAGGTTAACGGAAACCCGGTAACTGCACCTGTCCACCGAGTCGCGAGGAAAGTGACTCGTCAACTCGATTGTTAAAGAATATTCAGCAAACTGACGAGTAATGTCCTTTCATTGAAGCTTATGTTATTCTGTAACTCGGTGGTCTCGGAACACTACCGCCTTTGTCCCTACCACAAAGGACCGTATGCCCATGACCATTGAAAATTTGAGTGCTGATCCACTTACTGAGCGTAGAAATCGGCTTACCAACGTTTCGCCACCAGTCAAGGCAAAATGACCACTGTCCACTTGTAACTGGTGAAGAAACATGTGTAAACGAAGAAAGACATTCGAGTCCTCAATGACAAACTGTGAATGCATCGGTATTCCGACCCATTTTTTCCGAGATCCTGTGGTTGGGAGCCGTCCGTTACACACTATGGTGTTTGTTTCCTTGTCTGTTTGTCCGTATGCAGACTCGTCTAAATTACGACGTTTAGCAACGATTTATTGATTAAGAACACCCTGGTTTCTACCATGGACTTTGAACGAAATTTACTTGGGTAACGAAAGTCAAATTAGCCGAGAAATTCCGTCCGAATGTGGGATTGCAGATGAGTTGTATCTCGGGCTAATTACTCCGGTGTTGATACCATGAAAAGGATGGTAGTCTAGTAAACATGAAATTACAGTGTCAGGTGGAATCCCGCACTGCTCACAATTAGGCCTAACCCGCATGCGATTGGCCGGAAGATCGTGTCACTTGCTTATCCAGCATCAAAGCAAGCTATGGTTGGCTGTAAGTGATGTCCCAACAGCCAATCGATATTCACTACCCATCACTTGCTGCTTGCCAATGCCGCGCCCAGAAGGCATCGGAATGTTGTCGTCTCATATCGTTTAAAGAAGACGAGCCTCAACATAATTCTGAATGTCTCATCCGCTTTGTGCACCAGTGATAGTTCTTTCGCCAAAACACCAGCTTGGACGGTCCAGACTGAGAAATCAGCTAGGTATTACTGCTATTCCATACACAAAAAACGTACCGTGGATAGACCCGAGTGGGAACGCTTGGGAACCATCAGAACAGTTCTGCATGAATTAAGTTCTCTCTCTATGCATTTTTGAGCTACACTCTTTTAGCA
>NW_008751919.1:180798-221972 GCF_000715545.1 Opisthorchis viverrini | reverse complement strand
AGAACAGTTCTGCATGAATTAAGTTCTCTCTCTATGCATTTCTGAGCTACACTCTTTCAGTATTCTAGTACGGTCAATCGCCATCTGTCTGTTTTCACCCGTTACAGCGACGTCAACATTGCATTCCTAGTGCTAGCTACCCACCGACCATCTGTATTTCTCTATTCCCACATCCCACCGAACAATAGATTGTGGAACGATTTTTTTTGCCAATTCAATGAACCAAACTAAAGTTTTCAACAGATCTAGTGCCGCATGCGTGCAAGAACTCCATGCTTATTTTGCATCACATCTAATCTTTTTTCAGTCGCAACCGTCTTAATTATCCCTGGCTACATTGTCACACAACCCTACGAAGTGTTCCACTTTGAGTGCATTTCCAAAATCCAAGGATCAGTACCACAAGTACTACTTAGCGGGCAACCAGTTGATGGGGATCCACGGTTCATAGTGATCCGGCCAAGTCCAGAGCGTGTCATTGTCCGTGCACCAAACGGCGTGCCAGACCAAGGAGGACACGTTTTCACGTAAGTCCCTGTTCGTTTTTACTTTCGACTGTTGGTTTCCTGTTGTATGTGTCTCGACTGAATGCAAAACACGCACGCCAGTGCCAGTTCGAATAATGGAATGAAGAAATTTCACTTTATTGAATGGTAAAAAATGGACGGGTTTCCAAATTCCACTAAGCTCGCTTGTTCAGCTAAATGAGAATTCCTAGTCAAGACGCTCTTTCCTCAGAATAAGGTGGAAGACCGATCCAATTCTGCGCAAAACATGTTTTATAGTGTGCTTCAACTCGGCAACATCCCATGTTATCGTCGCTTCCGTAGGACGAACAACAATACAGCTAAGATAAGGTACAAATGGATAAACTGTGCCTGTAAAGTATCATGAGCGTTTTCCTACTCTGTGCTCACTGGCTCGCACACAGGTTAGTTGATGCGATGCCTAACTGAGGTTGATCGAAGACGGTGCTGAGATCAGCACTCGGCAAAACGTGAATTCATCAAATTTTATATTTTCAGTATCTATAGTTTCGTGGTTGCCTAACTAGCTCCCTTAACCCGGAGCGCAGTCAGAAAGGATTTTCTTCCCTTTTCATACCGAACTGGAGATCAACTGCTCAGCATCCGGGAAGGAGGTTAGGAGAAACAGGTAAAGGAAAATTGAGATCCAGGTAATCTCTCTTTATGGAAGCGGGACAGTTGCCAACTCAGTCATAATTAATGATAAAAACCCTTCTTGGATAGATCTCTCTGGTGTGGAGATCATCTTGTTGCGCTCCTGTCTTAGTTTGCTTCCAAGATTGTTGTGTAACTCAATTATCTCTTTGTAGTTTGAGGTGAACAGTCGTTCACCTCGTATCCTCAGTCAATTGAATTTGGTGAGTTTGTCGCTGAAACTATCATCATGTGTCTCTTATATGTTGTGAACTACCGTTGGAAGGAGTAAGACCTTCGCTGCGGAGTTGTTTATTAGAAAATACCAACTGAACAGTTACAGACGATTGGACAGGGAAGCAAAACTCTCATATGTATCTTGTTTAGAAAAAATTGAATATCCATCCTCTCTTTGAACGCGTCTTCCTGAACTTTCCTGGATATTCATCGACTGTCGCTCAAATCCAAGCAAAAGCTAGAAAGCGAGTCCACAAATCCCGTAATAGACATCATTTTTCAAGAGACTCAACGCGGGTTTACGGGAAAATATACTACTCGCATGCCCCATCAGTAGTATCACCGTTACACTGGTATCCAGGTGAGACTGTGTTTTCAAATACGGTCGGCACATCAGAAACTTATTTAGTGGTTCACACCGTACCTTGAGGGTTCAAGTCTTTCTAGTAAAGACCTACATCAAGCGCTGGTGTTAGCAATAAACTGTAGAAAATTTGCAGGGTTGCCGCTTTCATTGTTTAGTATTTGCCCAATGTAAACTGTAGATTCCAGAAATGAAAGGCATTCTCAGTGACCCTTGAAGTTTGGTTGCTTCTGGAAAGTGTTTGTTCTCTCTTTCGTTATTCAGGTTCCGTAATGTTCCCGTCCATGTTGTTGACTGTTTATCTGTTTTGGTCCTGTTGTCGTGGTGCTCATTGTGTACATGTAGTATATGTCGTAGGAGAATTGCCCCTGATTTCCTTGTAATTTCAAACTAGGTGTGTTGCGAAAGAGGGCCCATCTCGAGAGATTATCGTACGCGTTGAGTCTCCGTGTCCCGAAGGACAATTCAGCTGTCCAAATGGGCAATGCATCCCTACGACTGCGATTTGCGATGGCAGAATAGACTGTCCAGACGGTTCGGATGAAGAACGTGCTTATTGCGGTGAGTACTATGGCTTATTATTGAGAGGTTAACTTTTTCAACTGGTTTGGTTGGAGTATCACAGGTTTCAACATCGTTGGAGATTATCAGACAACGTATATTTCTGCGAGCTACATGAAGTCCCATGAGAAGAATACCATACCCGTCCTCTCTTGTGGCACTGGTGTGGGTGAGCTTTGTTGCCTACATGGCAACTTATTTATGCCTGGCTACTCACAAGTAGGTAGAACTTCTCGTTAGTTATGTATTAGTGGGAACTTTAGAACTCGCATTTACATCACTCTCATTCGAAGGTTCCCCCTCCTGGTGCACTTATTCTGTTGCTTATTCGGTGACCCCTCTTTAGTTCGGACTCGCCGAAATAATCGCGCCAGGGTATGAGGAGGATTGTTCGAACGACAGTGATGCGCACGTAAAACATGGTACCGATGAATTTCGTTCGTGCTATGAATCCACCAACCAATGGGCCAGGTGATGCCAGATCATGTGAAACGGAATACTTGATTGGGTAGCGCTGTTTCCTACCCATTTCAAAACCAGACATGCTGTTTATACTCCGTACTTCGTAACTGAACCGCGTTACCCCGCTCGCATCTGGAAGTTTGCTGATGCAATCGTCTATTGGAAGCCTTGCATATATGTACCTCGGTTTAGATCACGTTGGCTTGAGTTGGCCGATAACTTATGGCATTCAAGAGCAATACTGCATTTGGTCGAACTGACCAGCTGGGAGTCTTCGCTATGCTTTTTCCCCGGATTCCTAATGTTAGTCCGTTGTACGATGAATCGGTGCAAGATCGTATCGTACTGTTCAACAAAAGCATTGCATTCGAGGAAAGATTTTTGTGCCATTTGACGTTTCTTCGAAGGAATGTGGTCATTCATAACAGATTCGGGAAGTGTTCATCAGAGAGTGAAGTTAAAGGTCGAAAGTTTAGTTTGGGTAAATGACTTTCGATTTTGTGCCAAAATCTACTTACCTGTTACAGCTGTAGATCTGCGCGTCATTCCGAGCTATATCTACGTGGAACCTTATCGTCCTATTGAATTTGTTTGCGAGACCAACTTGCCAAGTATCCAACCCATGGTTCGATTTGCTGACGGTCGTACAATCGAGTCAGACTCGAGATTTTTCGTCACTCGGCCAACACCACAGCGTATTGTAGTCCGAGCGGACGCGGGCTTAAGCGGACGAGAGAACAAGACCAGGATCGAGTGAGTTGACGATCCGGGTTTATAACCGTTCTTTTGAAATATCTATTATTCATCAATGTTGTCTGAACAACGAAAAATCTTCATGTTTCTCAGGTTCAATGTATTCCAAACAGCAAGTGTCAGGAACTCAGGAGAATTCTTGCATCATATTCGTACATCTGGTTGTTGCCTGTTTAGGATAAATTGAGGTATTGCGGCATGCTTTCCACCGACACTATCTACAATTGGCATGTGGACTTAGTTGAATTGTGTCTCATCCCTGCTCACTGACGACAGATTGCGGCAGTGATGAGTTTTACGATAGTCGGATCGTTTGCGATGTGAATTTTGGATAAAATGACATCAGAACTGGTTATGTACTGGAGGATTTATAAACGGGAATCATACTAACTTCCCAGTAACGCCTGTGCTTTATTCTCTATTATCGTCAGCTTTGATTGGGATATGTATGGTAATGTCTAATTGCCGGGCTAGTCAGTGATATCTCTTCCTACTAAACTATCTCTCAGCCGTAACACTATTTCGGTGCCTAGCTGCCATGCTACCCGAAGGAAACACTAGGGATGGGATACTGCCAGGTTGCCCAAGCCTAGACAGGGAAAGTCGAGAGGCAGAGATCGGGTTCGAACCACGGTCAGTAAATTCACGCTCTAACCACTTGGTCCATCTCACCCTCCCCCCACTAAACTATACGCCTATATCGTTGGCGTTTGCCCTCACTGTACTTGGTATCAAGATGACAACTCCTTGAAAGATGTATGGAACTTATAGGAAGTGTGAAAATTTTCTTGAAGGTGCAACAGTTTAGAACTACCAGGCTGCGTGACACCTTTGTAGTAGAGATCAGGAGTTTTGTGACTTCCAAGAAAGTAGAAAAACCTTTGCAAACTCTGACATGGAGCTAAGGGAATTCCCGTGCAATATGGCTTTTTCAAAGATGTGTGGCGCATGGCAAATCTCCTCATGTGGACAATTTTCTTTCTCCTGTTAACTTCCAGATGTTACACCACGACTGGTTTACGTCGTGAAGTACTCATACACGTTCACAGTAACTGTTCCTCGAACGAGTATCGCTGTCGAGATGGAACATGCAGACCTAGGGACGATTTCTGCAACGGCAGACCAGACTGCCCAGATGGGTCGGACGAAGACCCACGGTTCTGCAGTGAGTAGATCTATTTTGGCTGTTGAATATACCTAAATGTAAACGTTCGCGCTCGATTTGGTGAGGGGTGGTGAGAGATAAACAGTTGTTCCTGAAGTCTCTTTGATCAGATCCATCATTTTTTAATGCGACAACACGGGGTCAAACGCTACTGTGTATCGAACATGTAGCAGTTTGGTAACACTGTGATTGGGTTCGATCCGATGGAATGTAAATTCTGTGAAACATTTTCGTAACATGATCTCGCTTTTTTATGCGCAGCTCGACGACTTTGTGATGACAGAATACTTTCAGAATATTGATAATGTAGTCTACCCTCCTACTGATAATGGAGAATAAAAATCTGTAAACCTAATGCACTACTTGTTAGGCTGCTGAAAGCTCTTCGACCACATATGAGTAGTACATCAACGTTCATACCGTGTATCATGACATCTTGAATATCGTCCCAGCTGAGACATGGGGTGGCCTGGTGCAGTACATTCGGTTGCTTGAAAACATCATAAACGAGAGATTCAGTTGGGTTTCGGATGACACACAAATGAGTGTAGTTCGCTAATCAAAAATTTACTAGTGCGCTCATTTGCATACCAGTTTGGTTTTAACGGGTGACTCACCTGGAGCCGGGCTGATGCCCTCGTTTATGTCATTCTTCTCAACCGAATGTGCTGCACCAGGCCGCCTCTTTGGCACGATATTCGAGACATCGCGATACATTTTATAAATCTAATGCACTACTAATAAGATCGAACAGTTTTCAGCAACCTTATGAGTAGAGTATTACGTCTAATCACAAATCTAATTTCGATGCTCAGCGTTGGCAGTCGTGTTGAGTGTGGCAGAACTGTTAAACGCTACAGTGTGAACGTCTGATAATGGATGCCACACAAACTGTAACTCTGACCACGAGGACAAGCTGAGTTTATCCGTTGATCAATTTGCAGTAAACCTGAGCTTCGGGGTTCATTCACAATGCGCAGAGAACTTTTGAACTTTTGACCCGATAGTGCTAATTAATTGTCACCTCGGTGAACATTAGACGCCGGCCCATCTTCGAGAAATTTCAGAAAGCTATTTTCGGACCGTTCCACTCGTCATCCTCAGAAAGCGTCAAGAAATCAAAGTGTCTCGCATTTTGATCACAGGAACTTCGTTTAACGTAGCATTTTGTTTGGTTAGTTGATCAGGTGGCTGTTGATCTGTTCGCTAAGCTTGCAGAAGAGACATCATCAGCGCACTGCTGGGTGGGGTGTCTTAGGCTACGCTTCCACTCATTAAAAACCGAATAATATCATCTCTCCACTGTGGTATATAATTGAATTCAAATTTAATTTCAATGCTCCAAAAATTAGGGAGAACTGTTTTACCTGGTGATATGCAGCAAGCGCTTCTTGTCTACACAAACTTGAAGTGACGGTGTGACCTCACCTGATGATGAAATGAGCGCAAATTTATTTGAACGAAAAGATACCAGTAGCTTTACAGTGCGCTAATTTTTAGGCGTCAGGGGAGCTTGTCCAGTGCTTTGAGAAAATGCTCACAAACTTCACGTGTTTCAAATAAATCAGAGCGGAAGGCGTTTCGGATGAGTCCCAAGTCTCACGTTCTACACAAAATGCTCGCCAGATTGAGCAAAACTCAAGTGACACTCGAATACGTCCATACATATGCATCTATGCATATATTTCTTTGTATGTGACGCCTTAATTCCAGCCATGCTGTGTGTCCCATTTTATCCTTGCTTTTCTTCAGTCCCTTCTGGGGTTAGAGTCACACCAGACGTCATCAACGTGAGGCCTTACGAACAGTTCACTTACGAATGCACCTCAACTATGCCCGGACTGGCTCCACAAATCACATTCGACGGTATCCCTGTCGAACGCCATCCACAGTTCACCGTTGATCGACCCTCTCGAGAACGGGTCATTGTTCGCGCCATAAACGGACTGCCCTCAGTAGGTGTGCACACGATAAGGTAAGAATTACAAAACGATCAAGTTTATCTATCGCATCTACGATCACTGTGCGCGACATGTTCCGGTCGAGCTGTTGGGACTGTTGGAGCATGATTATTTTGAATAAGCTTCGACAGGGCTCAGTGTGTAATTAGACTGTATTGAATTTTGCTCTAAACAGAGAGAATCACGTGACAGTTGATACTTGTTTGGGGACCTGACGAAGACTGACAGTCAACCTCTTTACAAGGCAGTGAAGGATGTTTGAAAGCTGGCACATATGTTCAGCCAATCAAATTAATGAAAAGGCCTGGTTTATTTGGGGGTCGTCATAGATCAGGGGGTCTGAGAAAGACAGTTGAAAAGGCGTAATGTACACCAGGATGCCTGCAAATGGGAAGTCCTCACAATATAAGCTGAACTAGTTAAGGTTCACATTTTGCTTCCATATAAGTGCTTATCAACACGGCAATCAATGAAAGATCTTCATTCGCAGACATGACGTGGTACGAAGGTCGGCATACAGTTGCACGGTGCGTTCTAGCGTTATTCACGTTTCAGTTCAAAAAACCAAAAAATACCTACATCCGAATGAAGTCAGACGAATAGAACCAGTAGCAAAACTCCATCAGAAACGGCGCAGGGCAGACGAACCGGAATTGAATGTGTTGTCGCCTAGAAAACGGTTCCAAATTTGAGATATCGGTGGATTAACCAGTTTAGGCGTGTTCGCTCTGTTCGCTTAACCGAATGGACAAACACATGTGAAGTGAAAGCGACAACCAGTTCAAGGGAGTTAGGATGCGTCCAGACCGAACCCTACGAGTGCGGAGAACGACGCATCACAAAGGTCACAATCGGTCACCACAGGCACGGGTAGCAGATCCATGAGCGGAGCCTACCAAATCGGCATAGTAACGTTCGACCTGCGGGATGGACGTGATCAAGGTGGGAACGTCGCCATTGGCTGAACAGCAGTGAACAGCCCCATGACCACGTTTGCCCAATCAGCCTTCACATATGTTCACGCATTCGCCCTGTAAGTTGGACGGACAGTTCACTGTGCTTTTAATCTTATGCCCTCCTCAAGTCCAGGAGTCTGGCAGGCCCCCGAGACGCGGCTCCACGTCACATTAAAGAGACAACTTAAAAGCTGTTTGCTCCCATTTCTTCCAACGTCTCCAGCCAAGTACCGGTCGAGAGTTCCGTTTTGAACAGGCAAACCTGAGGTATTCTCAAGGGCACTCCACCGTAATCAATAAGCTACCACTGCTCACCCAACCGGATTGTCGGTGAAAAAATTGACGTTCGTCCGAGGATAAATTAAGGGTTCAGGTAGATAATCATTGGTAAGAATTTTCGTGTGGATTACCGGCGGGGAAAACCGCCATCAGCAGGATGTGTCCTCATTGCGGGATGATTGCGGCAATTCCTTCAGTTGTATGAACATAGATACTGCTGTTTTACCTGGGTCGGATAAAACTAACTGTGAACTTACCGATCTCAATGGGATTAGCTGATTTGGCAAAAAGTAATTTGATATGACGTGTAGATGCATGAATTTCGTGCTGAATTTTCACCAGATAATATACAACTTTGCTTTATCAGATGTTCTGTTGCCCCTGGTCCATCTAAAGACGTACAAGTCATCGTTCGGAGCGACTGTGGACCAGGTGAATTCAGGTGCAAAGACGGTGAGTGTATACCACGTGGGTACTTATGCAATGGACGTCGAGACTGTGCCGATGGCTCGGATGAATCTCGTGAGCAATGCGGTGAGTGGGAAAAAACTAGAGTTAGAAACAACTTTGACAATTCTCGAATAACAGCCCACTTTCAAGCAATATAAAAGCGGCGCGCAGTATTGAATTTTCGAAGACTATGCTGTGTTCCTGATGGACTAAAGCAATCGAGCAGTTGAGTTCAGAGTACCAGTCCAAACTTTCGAGCCACATTTAGGCATCCCAGGGTCCCAGCTATGCTGGGAAATTATTCCACCAGACTTTTCCGCCAAAGTTTGATTGCTTCGGTGGACAACGAAATTTAGTGAGCTGCCGAAATATGAACGTAGATTAGGATGGTTTTTGGTTCGAGCACATGCGCGTGAAGACTTAACAGCTAAGAGCATTGTACGGTTAATGAACCCCCACAAAAGCAAATGATCCTGATCCACCCTTCCAACTTTAAGCCATTTCTTTGGACTATGCTTTGTGATTCTTCCTTTTAACATGTTTCCAACACGGTCGTATCTCTTTGTAAACTCCTGCTAAGGACACTGGGTTGAAGATCGTACCGAGAAGGTGTCATCTGCTTGTGATCGACTCTCCGCATTTGTGAGAATGGATTGTTTATCTAAACCTCTCAGTAAACAATGGTGATTTCCTCCTACCAGTGAAGCCGGTTTATATGGAAAAGCCGAGAAACACTGTGCAGATGTTTCATCCCTATTGGGAATCATCAGAACGGCACATCTCACGAAACTCCAACAGGATGGGGGGGGGGTTGAATTCGTGACCCCTCGTCTAGTTGTTGAACACTTTATCGTTCAATCACGAGCGGGTGATCAGCATTGAGATTGATTCGCACTGAGACTGGACGGAACGCTACTCACCCTTCAAATAGGTTTCTCGTGTCGCGTTGTACAATGAAATCCCAAAAGTAAGTAGCAGAAAATACCTCCAATAGGGGAAAAGAACGTGGCTGTTTTTCGAAATTATTGTAACTATCGAGGTCTTGAAATCGTACGAGAACTAACATTAACCTTAGCGAGATACACTCATTTGCAAACCAATTTGGTTTTGCGAGAGACTCACCTGGAACCCAGCTGAATCTCTCGTTTGTGATGTTTCCAGGCAACTGAATGTGCTGCACCAGGCCGCCTCATATTTCAGTCACTACGATATTCGAGATATCGCGATGCATGTATATTCGTAATGCACTACTCATACGGTTGTTGAAAACTCGGGGACTGTGCCTACCTGATGAGCCCCAAAAAGGGCGGAACCGGTCGTGGGCTGTCGGCGAATTTTCAGCAACCTCATGAGTAATGCATTACGAATAACATTAACCTTATCCGAGTTCACCATTCACGTATAAAGTGAAACAGTGAAGTCTCAGGCAGCTTCGCAGGCTGTTTGCAATTTATCTGTGTTCTGGAGCACTGACAAACTTGGTCAAAACCAGTTGGTTGTTCAGATTTATCTAATTCCTGCCCTAAATACCATTTTTCACTTTATTTGTGTAGAGTTATCCATTTCTGACCACTTTTGTGACTGCTGACCATATCATGCACTGATATTTTCCTTAGATCGGTTTAACGGACAACATGTAACCACTAGCCAGCGCCCATTTGACCTTTGAAACTGAATCTACTAACAGCCTAATTCGATGCATAACAGTACATTCTCTGCTCGTTAGTTTGTTCGCTGTTGTTGGCCAGACAACCAACCCATCGCTATGCGTCACTACCCGTCCTAACAACGACTGATGATGTCACCTCGATTGGTGATGAAACCGTCCAGCTCAGCGAACAAACCAACAACCGTCTACGCTACCTGAGCTACCAACATTTTTTTATATAGTTCCTTCTCTTTGCACTCCTGAAACTCGGTTTTTAAGGATTTGCGAAGCGAGTATTAATTCCCAGCTGTTCCGATTCGGTTCAATTTCGCCTCTGTTTCTTGTCTGCTCTATCCCATACATTGGCAGTCCAACAGATGTCCACTGTGGGATTTTGGTAAAAATATGTGATTTTGCCTGATGAGCAACTCTCACACATCACGGGTTTCGAAATAGGATGTCCATAAATAACTGATAATAAATAGTAGTAATGGTAATACCACATAGTAATCCGCAATAAGTAATACAGTCATGGACGTTGCTTTGGAACTCCTCTTTGCTTTGAACCCGATGGGCAGCAATATTGGGCTGGTAGGTAGCGAATAGAAGCAAACATACTCTGTCTATACCACGTTGAATAAGCATTATGTTCCATATCCATCCACAGGTGACCTTCCACAACCCGAAGGTGGCGTTCAGCTGACACCCACAGAGATCCGAATCCAGCCAGGACGTCGTGTACGTCTGGAATGCCGTACCGATCGACCGGGGCCAGATCTGCAAGTTCGCTTTGAAGACGGACGTCCAGTTGAATCTGATCGACGATTCGTTCTTTCTCGTCCATATCCTGGTTACGTGATCATTGAAGTACCCGGAGGATTTGATGCATCCACGCGCCGCGTGGTGTTAGAGTGAGTTGGGAAAGGATGTGTGTCTGCGAGTTGGGCCAGCTCAGGTGTTCAATTAAACGAAAAAATCTACTTCATTCTATAGACCTAATACACTACTCACAAGGTTGCTGAAAACTCTTCCACAGTCCGTGACCAGTTTCGCCCTTCCTGAGGCTCATCAGGTAGGCATAGTCCCAGATTTTCCGCCAACCTTATGTCTTGTTCGAACCCAACTTGCAGGAAACTCAACTTCTACACTTATCTGCATAGCAATATCGTTTTGATGGGTGGCTTACTTGGAACATCCTAAACGAGAGATTCAGCTGGGATCCAGGTGAGTCTCGCGTGAAAACGAAATCGATATGCAGATAAGTGTAGAATTCGAGTTACTTCATCCCAGCTTTTGCCACTTTGCTGTTTAGTGTGACGTGCAACTTGCCCGGAGATCATTGAAGTTATTGATCTACGTAAAATGGTCTCTCTCACAAACTTCGATGGTTCTTCTGCCGGGTCGGCCTGATGATGTAGAGTTTAATGGATCTCCTGGTTCTCATAACCCGAAAGGGGTGGTTCGAATTTTCGAGTCAACAACATAGCTGATAATTCCAATGTGGTTCGAATGTGACTTTTGTGAGAAATCAACAAGCGCACAAGTGTTCACCATCTTTAGCAATTTCTGATGCAATCCGTCATTCTCATTCCAAATGGTTGTCTCTGCGGAGCCCGTATATTTTCATTCCTGACTCCCGAGTACAGACGAAACACTCGGCACCGTGCCGCACTAATTCGTAAGACAACCGGATTTCAACGTTCCTTCTGCAGAATTTGTAGACTTCGTGGTTCGGGCAGTTCTCTTTCCGCCCGGATCTAGTTGACACCAAGGTAGAGAATCACTGGACTCGATTTACACCCTCATTAGAGCTCATCACTTGTGGATGCCCTTGACCGTGCCAGGGTTGAAGCTCTGTTCAAGTCTCGAGAGACGAACACGTTCACACTTGATCGGCTTGCCCGAAGCCTAGAATGACACAACCACGACAGTTGCTGGGTTGATGTCCTCTCACCTTAGTGTAAACTAACCGGTACTTGCGTCAGGGCACAAACTTTGCTTACAACTGTCACGGTAACAGTGAAACGTTTCCTAATTCCTGGGTTGAATGAGGCCACGTCAACGCACCGTGCGGACAGTTTAAACCGCATTTATCGATATACTTTACTAGGATCAACCTTTGAGGCGTCAGTTTCCTTAAGCCGGACTCTCGACAAGCCCATTCAACTCTTTCGTTTTTCACCAAGCATTTGTGCACTTTTCTGTTCAGATGTATCGGACCAACTGGGGACAAGAAAACATCTGTTATCTATATTGACACAAGTTGCCAACCCGGTCAGAGACGATGTCCCGGTGGGGACTGCATTTTTGTCGGACAATTCTGTGACGGCATACCGCATTGTCCGGACGGGTATGACGAGAGGCCAGAAAATTGTGGTAAGCCAAACCCTTGACAATAAAGGAAGAATTTCCCGACAGGTCACCAATGAAGTGGTTCTTGACCGTGTGTAGATTTTCGTTTTTAGAATCACAAAGTGGCGGGATCCCGGAAGCCGTAGCCATACTGGACTTTCCGTCTTAAAGTGGTCTGATCAAGTTCGCATAGATGGGAGTAGTGACGTGACGGTTAACTTGAAGTTCCAAGTATTATGCGCTTTATGATGATGTGAGGAGACCTGACCAATTGTACGCCTGTCGAACGTCAGTATGCATCTATAGGAGGGGGGCAAGATGGACCAAGTTGTTAGAGCGCGAATTTACTGACCGGAAGGTCCGTGGTTCGAACCCGACCTCTGCTTCTCGACTTCCCCTGTCTAGGCTTGGGCAACTTGGCTGTATGCCAGCCGTCGTGCCTCCTTCGGGTGGCATGGCGGCTAGGCGCCGAAAGGGTGCTACAGCTGAACGATTCCATCTATAGGATTTGCTCTGACGAAGCAGCTGGATGACTACCAAGGTTATGTACTACTCATTCTAAAAAGGCCGAGGATAGTACTTGTTCGGCCAAAAGCTATAGAGGTAAAAGCGATCATATCGGTTGACGTTTATTTACTAAAAAAACGTAAAAACCGCAGGTTCCGGTCTATATTGTCGGTGGTGTGAAGAGATTTGGGAATATTCGATAGAGATCTCTTCCTGCTAATGAAGCTGGAAAGCCAAGAAGCATTGTACAATTGTTTCATTCTTATTCGAAATCATCAGCAGTGCTCACCTGCCGGAACTCTAAGGAGTTTCAAAAACGCAACCTCCTGTGCGCCACGTGATTAGCTCTCACTCAGACAGGGCATAGCGTCACTCATAATTCAATCACGGGATCCACTTCACGTGGTCACACGTGTTGACTGGCTCCTCGGGCAACCACTGCTCACATGAAGGTTTCACCCATCTCATAAAATTATTCTTCCCTCTGAGCTACTCGTAGATGGAGTGGGGAAATTATACTACTCAATTACAATACAAGCAAAAAAGTGCATTCGATGGTGGTTGCTCAACTGCCAAGCCAATTGCCAAGCTCGGCGGACAGATCGACTGCCATCTGATCAACCACCAGTAAACACACCCGAACTACCCATATTTTGACAAATTGATAGAATGCATTCGACTATCGAAAACCAAATTGTCGAGTAGTGCAGAATCGGTCAGTATATTGGAACCGCTTTGACTCTTTGCAATTCGAACTGCAGTTCAGGTGATTTGACTCCTTACCAACGGATACTTCATCCCTCCGTAATCAAGATCAAATGGTCTAAATCATTCTGCCCCACGATTCGGCATTCGCTTCACACCTGCACCGGTGTCTTCGGAGCATTGCCCGAGTCTGGTGCGAACACCGGATCAGCAATGCTGGGGTACGTCGATTAATTTCCGCAAGAAATAACATCCACGATAGATGAGCTTATCACACTCCACTGGTTGCACTGGCTTGGCCAGTATGCCAGTCGACCGAATTCCTCGAGGAGAGAAGGTCAAACAGTGACTCGGCAGCGAAGTATGAGAGTCATTACCAGCAAATTCAGCTGCGCTGGTCATTGACGTCTCCATGGATGGCAAATTCAGCTGCGCTGGTCACTGTCGTCTCCATGGATGGGGACATCAATGGCTAGAGACATTGTCAGACATGGCCCAGTCGCGCCCTCAGTGACGCTCGTGCATCCAAGCGATTGTGTCCACTGCACAGCTCCCTTCCCAATCCCCCACTTAAAAGTCCCCTGACAGACCTGTATTTGCGCATCAATCATATCAGCTCTCGCCTGCAATGCGCAGTTACCCCCACCCCACCCCCACAAATCATCGGTGAACGAAACTGTGGCAGTTATAATCAATGTACAATAAGTACGTGGTTATTTCAGCTGATAATAATAATACGGACGACAATGACGGTCATGATGATGATGATGATGATACTGATGACGATGATGATGATGATGATGCTGATGACGATGATGATGATGCTGATGACGACGACGATGATGATGATGATGATGATGATGATGACGACGACGACGATGATGATGATGATGATGATGATGATGTTGATGATGATGGCGACGATGACGATGCTGATGCTGGTGATGATGATCAAGTTTCTCACCATAATCAGGACTGAAACCAACAGGAACAAAGTCAGTAAGCTTAAGACGTGAATGTTCCAGAAATAAAGCAACTGCTACGGTTATTACACGTTGAGCTCTTGAATGAAGTATTCTGGGATTCAGTTGAATATGCTCCGTGAACTTTGAGTTTTTTCATTCTGCCTGGAGAATGTCGGCTCATGAACANTGATGATCAAGTTTCTCACCATACTCAGGACTGAAACCAACAGGAACAAAGTCAGTAAGCTTAAGACGTGAATGTTCCAGAAATAAAGCAACTGCTACGGTTATTACACGTTGAGCTCTTGAATGAAGTATTCTGGGATTCAGTTGAATATGCTCCGTGAACTTTTAGTTTTTTCATTCTGCAATATCTGCCGGATTCACCTAGATTTTCTTTAGAACTAATTCCCGTGCATGACTGTTCTAAACCTTTTCTAACGTTTTTTAAAACATCGGTACAGATGATCACCCAGCATTTTTACCGTGTACTAATGGACACTGAGCTTGCCATAAAAAGAAAGATTGGGACATACACAGCCCGATACATTTTCGAAAAAAGAGTGTATATAAAGTTTGGCGCCCTCTGACACATTCACTAGTACCTTGCTTATTATTCTGGAAGTTTTACCCTTTTATTTTTCTCGTTTGATTATTTTCATCAGCCCGATACATTTTCGAAAAAAAGTGCATATAAAGTTTGGTGCCCTCTGACACATTTACTAGTACCTTGCTTATTATTCTGACAGTTTTACCTTTTTATTTTTCTCGTTTGATTATTTTCATTTGAAGCCTTGTGCGACCCTATCACCAAGCCATGTGAAGTAGTTGATGGAAAGGAACCGTCTACCAGTCACTATCAGCTGCATTGGAGCTGTGATGGTGAGGACGACTGCGGCAATCGATTTGATGAGCTGGGCTGTCGAAATAGTGAGTCTTTTTACTGACGAATTGCTGCAGCGTAACTGCCTGAGTTAGCCAGCCCAACATGTGGTTCATACGTTAAAATACAAGAGTTGCTTGGAAAGGAATGTCTTTCGGTTGCAATACAGCATGTGGGCGGAGAGAAGTACAGCTGGTGTGCGGATGGCCTTGACTTAATGTGGTTAACAACCTGTTACAAGGTCGAAATCTCTTTGTCTGGTGACTAAAGAATACCCAACAAAACAGTGCATCAAGCACTCGGTTGATGGTAACACAAGATCAATTGGACACAATGTGAGTATCCCGAGCCACGATGACGAGGACAGTTCCCCTAATCATCAGAAAATGTTCGTCTAATCAGTAGCCAGATTCATTGGTGTTTTATTATACCTGGCTGCGGTTCCAATCTCCACGAGCGATTTTGTAGTAACCGCACGATATTTACTCATAATTCAGTACACGTATGCGTAGGTCGTAAACCGTGTCCCATCTTTTTTCGTTCTTTCTTGTGGTGGACTCTCTGGATACTTAATAAGTAGGGTAGAGTCTCTCTTTATTCCATGGTGTTTTTTTACATTCCTTAAACTCCCCTCCCTTAAACCTCAACTACATGTCACTCAATGTTGTCTGTTCGAAATTTCATCCGTCCACAGCTGAGTCCTACCGCTGTGAGACCACCCGAATGACCAAGATCCTGACATCAAATGATTGTCTGGGATACGGCGAAGATAGACAGTCGTCTGGCAATTCGTATCAGACACATATTTATCCGTCCCGAAAATGCCACAAACCTAGTGATAGGTCATAGATAGTTCAGTGATTGAGGCGCAACCTTACTGACTGGGGTTCGAACCCAACACCGATATCTCGAACGCTCCTGTCTAGGTTTAGGCAACCTGGCAATATCTTTACCCTCGTGGTTCTTTCGGGAAACAAAGAAGCTATACATCGAGTGGGTGCCACGGCTAAACGTCTATTTCATTATCACTGTAGGTCCTGGATACCATCTGCTATTTCCGAATTCCTTGCGGTTTAGAGTTGTATGGATCGTCCGGTTGCCCCTTTTTTACTCTCATTTTCACAGTGGAAGTTTTCATCAAATAACTTGTCGCTTTTTCAGAAAGCAAGAGGCCATATTAGCTGACTGCTGCAATGTCCTAACAGGGACTTTTCACCACGATGTTGACACGACCCCCCCCCCTGCCCCTTTTTTACTCTCATTTTCACAGTGGAAGTTTTCATCAAATAACTTGTCGCTTTTTCAGAAAGCAAGAGGCCATATTAGCTGACTGCTGCAATGTCCTAACAGGGAATTTTCACCACGATGTTGACACGACCCCACCCCCGGTAGATTGCGGTTACATACTCCCTCATTCGTCATCTACTGTATCACCTCGAATAAGCATGAAAACAAGGTTGGTTGGTGAATGAATGTCCGATTTCCTGACTGCGTTCGAACACTGTTTATCTGTCCTGATTAGAGTTGGGATAGGATTCGCCTGTGCTGTTTTTGACCAAGCATCAGTTAACCATCCAAAATGAGTGATTTGGCCAAAAGCGAGCCCCAGCATGGGCGGAGGCACACTGAGACTGATTCCAAACTCTACATGATTAGATACCTGAACATGGAGCTATTAATCTTGGACTTCCAAGCTTCTCAGCTGCATACAAATAAGATGTAAAGGTATTCTCGTCAAGATGAGGCTCACAGTTGTGACACATGCCAACTCTCTATTCAGATACACGATCTCTGGATCCTCGGTGCAACTCCACTCACTTCCGCTGTACTTCTGGAAACTTCCAGTACATACCTTATTCATATTGGTGTGATGGGACTCTGGATTGCGCCGGTGGTGAGGACGAACGCGACTGTGGTAAGTTACGCGAAGCCTCTGTGTCGTTCGTTTAACATCTCCATTTACGTACTTCACAGGGATGTCCACTTTGGCCTTTGTAAATTTGGCACCGGTGGCTATTGTATTTTGTTGCTGGGGCCATATTTTGGAGAAACCCAATAATAAAAAATGTGCACTCCGTACACATGGAAAAACCAGTCTATTATTATCTTTGTAATGTACTACTCATAAGTTTGCTGAAAATCCGCCGACATCTCACGACCTGTTTCGCCTTTTTTGAGGCTCATCAGGTAGGCGAAGTCCCAGGGTTTCCGCCAACCTGATGTTCTACTTGAAACCAAATTGCACAACATTAGCGAATATGCACTCATTTGCATTTCTATTACTAGTTACGTGCGAATCGGTAGCTATCTAGCAACCTCACTTTAGGAAAAATCAGCTTCAGGGTGAATCTCTGCGAAAACCCTACCGAAAATTGGCGAACTTTGCCCTCAGTGGTTTGGTTGAACTAGGTTAGTTAATACCAGGTAACCAGTAGATCGGACTGGATCAGACAGATATGGCAACTTCCGGACCTTCGATTGGTTTCGTTCAGAAACGAACATAAATCGAAGATACCCTATCTAGATTTGCGGAGTCGCGCCAAAACGACCATGAGTAGTACTCAGTGATAAGCTGTGCGGTTATCAACACCGTTCCGGTGCGCCGATGGAAAGCTGATACCGCGAACCTTTGGCACATAGGCATCACATGAAGTCAAAGCCCAACCGATGGTGTGAGACGAAATTGCAAATGAGTGTTTTTCTCGAAAACAGTCCAATTTAGGTTCAAGTAGAACGTAAGGTTGACGAAAACTCGGGGAGTGCGCCTAATGATGAGCTCCAAGAAGGGCGAAACCGGTTGTGGGTTGTCGGAGAATTTTCAGCAAACTTGCGAGTAGTTTCCTTTATGAAAATAAGTCTGTTCCAATTAATTTACCAGTTGTGTCAAACAACGGATAGTAGTTCTCAATGTGGAGGTCAAACGTAACCACAGCCCCCCTTCTGTCGGATTACCGCATAGGTACAATGATTCAGGGGCAGATAGCTAATGGAATGGGTATAACGTTTGTCGTAGAAAAGACAGTTTAACGAATGGCGCCGTAGTGATGTGATCAGCAAAACAAGGCAACGAAATTTAGAGTGTAGCTCTCTCGGGTTGTATTTCTTGGAGACTTATCTGGTCAACTGAACAACATTCGAAAGATTATGACTCGGTTAAATGTCCATTTTTAGTGTTCCAGGGCAATTTCAGAGGCTTGCAGATTAAGATGAATTTGCATCACTAACCGCTGCTTCCCTTATTCGCCGACAGCGCGACCAGCCATCATAGATCAAGGCCGCGTGGAGGAGCACCGAGTTCGTCCTGGATCCACCTTGGTTTTAGAGTGCGAAGCTTCCGGAGTACCACCTCCCATGATTATTTGGCGTTTCAACTGGGGTTGTTTGCCCGACTTGGACAGAATGCGTACAGAAGTAGTTCCTAGCAGTCGTGGATGTCGCGGTTCTCGAAGTCGCCTCACGATTCACAATGTGCGTAGCGGAGACGATGGAATCTACAATTGCGAGGCGTTGGTAGCGGGTCATCGGGCAATGTCACAAGATTATCTGGTACTACTGAATGGTTTCTAGGTGTGGAAACCGCTCGTCTAGTTTTATTAGAATTTCTTTCACCGGTTGAAATTTTTGATATTCTCACTTGGGTGTATACATACAGTTGTCATCGATGCGTCATCGACGTGACCGCCAAAACATAAGACTTCTAGCGCTCCTTTCCATTGACAATGTTTTGACGCGATCTATCTGCTTAGTAATCTTTGATTGTCAATACACTGCTAGTTGTTGTTGTGTTTCCGACGATACTGGTCAGCTTGTTCACTTCCTTCTTCCGTTTCTCCCCAATCATTTTCTTGGACTGGTTTTTTGTGTGATATTTCTCGACCACATCTGATCCGCTTCACTAGGTATTCTGTTGATTTATATGGTTTTCGAAAACTATTTAAAATGTGAAATGTGTGTGCTACCTGTTAACGGAATGATCCACATCCAAACTGGTCCCATTTTCTTCATGTACATCTGCCTACTTATGAGTAGTATTTGATGAAATATGTTGATTAGTGTGATTCCACCAAAAATTCAACCCTTAACAGTGCGTCAAAATATGAGTGTTGAGCGTCAAAGTTTATTGATCCTTAAACATGGGTCATAAAGATGGGAGTCACGTTACCCCCTGAAACACCCAGTGCGGGCAACGTTTTAAGGAGTCCTGGTGGGGCCGGTGGCGTAAGTTGCTTTCGGGCCGTGGTGTTTATGAGGAGAAATTATTGCACACGTCTATGAAGTGTGTCTGTCTTGTCGTACATCGTTCTAGGATGTCGAACTGGGATTTCGAATCCAGCAAGTGATACCATTTGCTACGCCCAGTGCCTGTATATCCCGTGTGAGGTGAATGGGTACTGGTTCAAAAGGATTCCATGAACGAACAAACTTCGTGGCCCGCACGTAATCTGTATCATTGATCCGGTAGGTAATCAAATGTTGTAGGAGTTGTTGCGCAAGAATATGCTGCGTTTTCTACCGTTAATCTTGAAACGAATCTAAGAGCTTTGGTTCTCTTAGTTTTCAGTCTAAAAAATCATATTCGCCGTTGATTCCACGGACAAAAGACACCTTAATCGGTGAGATTGTGAGGCGTTCATACAGAACGATGAGAAATGACACGCCTACGCCAAAGTCGAGTACACTTTACATATTTGCCACAAATGACACTCTTGGTTTCGCCATGTTTGTGCAAGAGTTGCGAAACTTTGTCGCCCCCCAATAGTCGCTACTGCAGATAAAATATCCTTTGATGGTTTACAGTTGGTGGAAAATGCGACACGCACAGTGGGACCGAATCCTTCATTCAGATCTTTCCTCGAACGTTGGTTGGGTGTGAGACGTTAGTTTTACTTTGAAGGAGAACTGTATTTCTTACAACCAGTGTTGGTGATGCTCTGCTCTTACTCTCGGTGTTTCCGCCGTTGCGATGACCGTCAGTGTAATAACTTTTGCGTGTCCGTCTCACTATCCCTGATTCCACTGATGAGGTCATTTGATACGCTAAGGAAGCCTAGTAAATCGCATCACAAAAACTGACAAAAGACTTGGAAGCTGATATGTTGAGTGAGCAAAATAAAGAACAACTCCAACATATCGGTCAGTGTCGAGGAAGTTCGGAGCAACCGATTTGCATGCAAGCTGCAGCCTGGAGCTATCACACACATCCTTATCAGACGTCTGCTGTGGTCTACATCGGCCAGTGATTAAAGTCACATTTCTGCCTAGCAGTTTCGTTTCTATTGTCACTTGGAAAATGTTCACAACCGCTGTATAAAATGACATATTAGATGAAGGTTCACAAAACCAGTCCTTTCGTATTTCAGGGGTATCAAAACTGGTCTGGCTACCAACGAGGATAAATGAACTTACACGGTGAGGCAAACCCCTAGGAACAGTCAGAAAGCAGCAATGCGACAGCAAAGTTCAGGGACACTTTGATTACTCGAGACGAGAACTTATCGTAAACGCGTTGATGGCGAGGTTCTAGTGTTTTCCAGTCACATAAAGATTGATCCAAAGCAATGAACATATCTACCCTGGAACTCCGCTTAATCGAAAATATTGAAGCTCTTAGTATAGAAAGAATATAGAGATGACGCATTCTGTTTGCTCCCGTAGGCTACCTCCCTTAAGCCATGGCGGAAAACATCCGATACACTTGATCATGGGACCGTTTAGATGGATAGCAAGCTAACTTGCCCTTATCAACCATCAATCTTTGACCTCAGTTTGCAACAGGCGAGACAATAATTGGTCAATTCTCACGCGCGGTTCTCCAGACTGATCATGTCATCTTATTGGGCACAAAATAGCCCCACTGAAATTGCGCCTTCAGCCTGAGTTACACCAAGATTCCAACAAGAGTGAAGGTTCCGTCGCGCACATTCATTGCTACTGACCCCTAGCTGAAATCTCCGAGAGTTCGCAGCTTCGAACATGGCCTCTAAACCATTTTGAAATAGTTATAGTTTTCATCTGCGCAAAAATTCACCCGCCTGCCACAGATGGAATCAGTGTGACCAATTATCACAACTGCAACCCTTCAACATCTGAAATTGGGCACACACCTACTTCTTTGTGATTTGTTCAGTCGTTTTAGCATACGTTCAGAATAAATACCGAAATGATTGAATTGTCATGACACCGGATGTTTGCACTGGCTAACAGAAAACGACGTCCGTATGTCCATCAATCGTGTCCTGCAATTCATCAACTCGGGTTTCGTTTTTTTCCACATCAAATAAGTTTTGCTTTAAGTGAACAGTATTTTTCGACCAAACTCACGTCTAGACAGCTTATTTAGATAAGTTCCGGGGATATTCTGTAGTGAAATGGAGTTGTAAAAGCGAAACCGACTGGCTTCTCTAACTTATTCACTCATTGAGTAATCAAACCATCATATGTTCTGTTCACCAGTGCATGACAGCTATTCGTAGTTTCCTTCGAACCAAACCAATGTGTTCCATCTGAAGGAACAAAAATTCAGTGTTACCTAAATGCAGAAACGAATGAGTCTGAAGGCAGGGTTACATTGCAAACTTGGTTGAATAAAGTCACAAACCAGAGTTTGTGATCCAAGCCACCACATAGTCACACCAATTAGAACAAAAATGAATGAACTATTTACTATCGGTGATTGTTTCACTGATCCACTTATGCACTGGCGCAGATGCACAAGTTCACATTTCTCCAGGCTTCAAGAACCTCACCTGGCCTACACATCTGTTCTATGCTACGCAACGACTCCCCATAGTTCATCAACTGCAAAACGGGCACAACATTGGGCTCTGTTCGCATGTAGTCGGTCGGTGGTCTGAAAGACAAACAACCACATATGTAGTGAAAACGCTGAACGAAGCAAGCTATTTCCGCAGCTGCGACAAAGCCTGGCCGTGGAATTTCCAGATAGGCGAACGCTCCCCGAACGCATACAATAAGTCACCCGGGCAGTCAAACCGATTTCCAAGACGCGTTAATTAAAAAGACGGTGGTACACTCAACCCAAACAGTTCACCAAACGCCAAGCCCTCTCTTTGAGCCGCTAGCAGGAAGGCCAATGTGGTCTTGTCAAGAGCTACATCCGTTGTCAAGGTCATTTTGTACCACATGTCGCGGTATGTCAGTTACTTCAGTAGTAAAGGATGAGCCACGGCTATCCAACAGTTCATTCGCATCCAAAAAAGTCCCCACTAGACATTGATCATCGTCATATTGGGTTAGAAGAAATGTCCTTTACAAGGCGGGTTATCCACAAAATCATTCCATAGTAAAAATCACCAGCTTTTTCTTCGTAGCCACGTCACCTTCAAGCTAAATACGGTTCAGTTAAAAAGCGGTTAAATGGTGCATCAATGTCATCAGATATGTTGTTGTAGAGAAAAGAGCAAATCCGCTGAGGTTCTATCATTTACGTTTGCATTCTGCTTCGCATTCTTGGATTACGGGAAAGCGGTTCGCATTTCCACCCAGGCCGCTGTAGGTGAATGCAACGCACTTGCTGCCGTCGAAAGCGAATCTCGAGAGAGACGCAGTCCCTGTCCCGGGTTCGATGGGTAGGGAACACTTGTCTGCAAAAGAGGAACGGATGAATGGTTAGCCTGTCGAACTGAACCAAGCCATTTTAAGCTGGATATTCCCCGATGATACGCATGTAACGGTGATGCTACTGATCAGGAGGCAGGCGAGTAGTATGTGTTGTTCGTGGAATTTCGCTATGCGTCTTTTGAAAAGGGGAGATCTGTTGCGGAATTTGTGGAGTCGCTTCGTAACATTTGCTTGGATTTGAGCAATGAATAATTGGAGTCAATGAATATCCAGGAAATTTCAGGAAGACACGTTCAGGAGAAGATGGATGTCCACTTTTTTAATAAGATGAAAATGAGAGTTTTGTTTCCCTGTTCAATGGTCTGTAACTGGTCAGTTGGCGTTTCCTAATGAATAACTCCGCGGCGAAGGCTTACTTCCTTTCATGCGTATTCCCCAGACTAGATCATGTGGCCATGTGATGTGAATTCCACGACCGAAGGAAGAGTGATGCTATATCCTGTCTAAATTTGACCGAATGCACTGCAGGTGAGGCTCTCGTGGCCGAAAGGTTAGGTGCTCAGACTAAAACCGTGAGGCCGCGGTTTCGAAACTCGATATTGGAGTTTCTGGAGATATAAAGTGTTGATTTTTCCCGATAAGAATGAAACACATGTACAATGTTTCACGGCCCAGGAAAGTTCAAGAAGACGCGTTCGGGAGAAGATGGGTGTCCAGTTTTTGTAAATAAGATGCAAATGAGAGTTTTGTTTCCCTGTTCAATGGTCTGTAACTGGTCAGTTGGCGTTTCCTAATGAATAACTCCGCGGCGAAGGCTTCCTTCCTTTCATGCGTATTCCCCAGACTAGATCATGTGGCCATGTGATGTGAATTCCACGACCGAAGGAAGAGTGATGCTATATCCTGTCTAAATTTGACCGAATGCACTGCAGGTGAGGCTCTCGTGGCCGAAAGGTTAGGTGCTCAGACTAAAACCGTGAGGCCGCGGTTTCGAAACTCGATATTGGAGTTTCTGGAGATATAAAGTGTTGATTTTTCCCGATAAGAATGAAACACATGTACAATGTTTCACGGCTTCAGTGGCAGGACGAGATCTCATTTGAAAACTACATATTTCATTTATGCTCTGTAAACTGGTCCGTTTCGAATTCGGAAAAATGCTTCCTTACTTCATGGACCAAGGTCATCCTGCAGAGGCAACTGCTTGAGTGAAAAGCGTACAACAGGGTCAAACTGTCACCTGATCGCCTCTCAGCTGACGTGGGATTCCTAGCATTCTTGTTCGCTATCTAGCCCCAAATCGGTCGGTCGAGTAACTCCCATCCGGCTATCACACCAAATCGGATATTATGTCGTATCAATTGTCAACTATACATATGATGTCGGCAAGAGAAAAATCTCCTGTGAAACAGCGTGAGTCGAACAACTTCGTTGTTTCCAGGAGGACCAGGTGTTGGAACGCCTACAGGTATCAAGGAACTCGTAACAGTCCGTGTGATTTTCCACAGGGCTTTCAAAATTCCTTCGGAAAGTATCAGATATAGTTTACCGTCCCCAGGAAACAATTAGCGACCGTTGACAGATATAGCCTTTGCCCATTATTCGTGAGGAAAATGCGAACAACTATTGATTTTCTTCAATACATTTTTGATACAGCTATTGTACTATAGTTGGCTGAGTAAAAGTAAATGTTAGACACCTAGTGATGGTGATGATCTAGCGTCCTTGTGTGAATGTGTTTTAACCCCAAAAGCCTCCGAAATTCGACAAAAAAATTGAAAGACTGACAGCAGTTGCTTTCCACCAATCATACGGTTGGGACCTTCACGTGAATGGATGAGCCCTGAAAGGAGATGACTTTAAAGTCAGCGAAAGAAACGGAATATCGAAAAGACTTACTACGGTAGGTTGCAAAGCTTAAGTCTGTTTTCTTGTGATGCATGAAAATAAACCTTCTCATCGTGACCACCATTCGCACTCAAACCAACCGCAGCAATTGTCAATGACCACCCATTAAAATTCGATTGGAACACGCTTCATGCACAAGTTTTTAAGAGCCATTGTTTATTAGTCCTCAGTGGACCAGTTCCTTCCCTCTCAGATTTGTTTAACAAGTTATAGAAACCTACAAATATGGAATGAGACAACGTCCTCGAGAAATGCACTCATTTGGAAAGCCCGTTGGTTTTCACAAGAGACTCAGTTGAATATCTCGTTTATGATATTCAGTTGAGTATTTCCCGAAAACAGTGCAATTTAGGTTCAAGTAAACATAAGGTTGACGGGAACTCGGGGACTGCGCCTACCTGCTGAGCCCCAAAAAAGCGAAACTGGTCGTGGGCTGTCGAAGAGTTCTCAGCAACCTTGTGAGTAGTTTCCTTTATGAAAATATACTGCGATATCTCGAATGTCGTGCCAAGTGAAACATGAGGCGGCCTTTGTGCAGCACATTCATTTGTAGAATATCATAAAAGAGAGATTCGATTGAGTCTGTCTTGAAAACCAAATGGATTTGCAAATGGGTGTATTTCTCGAAAACAGTTCAATTTGGGTTCAAGTAGAACATAAGTTTGACGGGAACTTGGGGAGTGCGCCTACCTGATGACAATGTTCAGTTCAAATCTAAAATCTAAAATCTAAAATTTTACCTTAGCCTTGAAATCGATAAGATCCCTTGCTACTCTTTTTCTATACTGTTCTTATCGATTGGATTTATCGTTCGAGATTCTCTTGTTTCTTCAAAAATTTAATTTCATGCATGTGATAAGACAACAGTCCCCGAAGAGACCTCAGGGAAAACGTAAGCGAATCAGTTAGTAATGAGAGAATTGGAGGGAAGGATACTCAGGCACACTTGATTGTCACAAATAGTCACAGGATCCTTCCATGGGGTGAGTCTCTGCGTGCGGTTCTGCAGCTAGACGTTCTAAACATCAGTGCGAAAGCCATCACTGGTCGTAGGTTTTTGTGTGCAATTCATCTTACCCCCTTGCAGTCAACAGCATTGAGTTGTTATCAGTGAGTCGCAGAATCTGAATACTGATGTCAACGACACTACATCCAAAGGACAAACTAACACAAAACTGATGGAAAGGTTCCGTCTACTCATGGATATCGGTTGGCATAATGTGCCTATAGCTTATTCATCTTTCGTATATCCATGACGGGTAGCTGAACGTTCCTACAGCACTTTACTACATACTGATCAGGCCAGATAACCTGTGCTTTTAAATTAGGGGATCGTAGCACCGTATGTCTTTAACAACCTGACCAACGCAAGTTGACGGGTACTTCCAACCCGTCACCCTAATGCACTTTTCCGTTTGAGCTCAAACGGATACGGTGTTTTGTCCTTGGTCATATCTGCTAACTGTTTGTGGGTAAGAAACCATAACAGGGTGGATTGGAACAAAGTTAATCATAAGAGCAAAGAATCGTGACATCCAAAAATGTATAGGGGACAAAGCCACCCCCCCCCTCAAAAATCGTTCAGCTGTAGCACCCTTTCTGTGCTTAGCTGCCATGCCACACGAAGGAGGCACGAGGGCTGGAATACTGCCAGGTTACCCAGTTCTAGACAGGGGAAGTCGAGAGGCAGAGGTCGTGTTCAAACCACGAACCTTTCGGTCAGTAAATTCGCGCTCTAACCACTTGGTCAATCTCGCCTACCTATTGTTGGTTTAGTCGACAGAAGTGAACAAACATGAAATACACTCAGTACTGCCACATGAACAGGGCCGGTTGCTACTCCCTATTTGGCTCAAAATTATTCTGCGTTGCTTCGTCTAGAAAACACTATTATCTCCCAGCCAGTTGTACAGTATGGGCTTGACCAGCCCATTCACAGACTGGAATCGCAAAAGTTTGAACGTTTTTACGTCGAATTTCCACGACCGTAGGCTTCCAGAATGTCCTTTTTACTGTAGTAGGCCACGCCAGCTCATTCTACAACCGTCAACAATAGTAACAGTCTAAGACGTTGTGCGGTAAGCAACTTTAATCACTCCTTCTCAGGTGGACGACCAGTGTGTGTACTAGCTGGCATAAATTAACGCTTACGGACTGAAAACGCCGTCAGTAAGCTCGTAGACTACCATGATGTTTTGCTTCCGAGAGGTGTGCCGCGTCATTCTGTCGCAGTAGCTGAAGAGAACTCGAGAGAACAGAGCCTGCGAGTTGATCTTAATGCTGCCACCTGTGGTCAGAATGTCGCGGGTTCGAAATTCCACGGTGTTTCATGGGACACGCACTGTTGACGATTCGGTTACAATCCCCTGTGCAAAATAACTTTCACAAAAGAACTGGCCGTGCTCAAGCTCCAAAATTTTTCACTACGATATTTATTATATTTATTACTATTGTTGTTATTATTATTATAGTCATTATGGTGCACGACTGCAACTCTTCACTAGCTACATAACATTGTATTCTTCTTGAAGTTTACGGAAGTAAAAAGCCTGTGAACCGACAACAAAGGTGAAATTTAAAATTTGCTATTGAAACACTACTCCCAAGGTTACGGAAGACACTGGTACATAAGACAAACTGTGTGCAGCATATTCAACTAGGGAATATCATAAACTGATGATAGGAAGAAGGCCTTCGCTGCGCAGTTATTTATTAGAAGATGCCGACTGAATAGTTACAGACTATTGGACAGGGAAGCAAAACTCTCATATGCATCTTGTTTACAAAAACTGAATATCCATCTTCTCCTTGAACGCGTCTTCCTGGATATTCATTGATTGCTACTCGAATGCAAGCAAATGCGACAAAGCGACTCCATAAATTCCCTAATAGATCTCACTTTTCAAGAGACACTGAAGCAGATTTACGAGAAGACACTACTCGCATGCCTCATCAGTAGTATCCACCTTTACACTGGTACTCAGTTTAGTCTTCCATCAAAACGAAATCAGTGTTCAAATGGGTGTATATCAAGACATTCAGGTGTCCGAGTTAATGCAAGGTAACAGCTCGTTTGCTTGTTTCTTCTTTATCTGGCAATCGTCACTGGTTCACATTTTATAGATCACTAAAGGACTCACAATCGGCACATCCTGGATGAGAGCTGAATGTACAAAGTCTCACTGACAGGCTGTTGATTGCCGGGGCTGAGTATCTTACCCTGGATCAGGATAGAGCGCCATATGTAATCGCTGACTTGGAAGTAGGCTGACATAAATTGCTGGAGTGTTTCGTTTCTTAGCACAACCCTTGAGTATAGTGAGCAGCAAGGGAGGAGATGAATGTTCAAACTTGCTTCCCACCTGCACAAGGTCGATTGGTAAGGACTTCAGGGCTTCGGTCCACATTCCTAATTTGTTTCTTCGTTACTCAACACGACCAAGCGGATAGTTTTACGGGTCAGGATTTATACAGGGCAAAACTACACAAGGACTCAAGTAAAACATAAGGTTGATGGAAACTAAGGGACTGCATCTAACGGATGAACCTCTCAAAGAATGGAACAGTTTGTAGGCAGTTTTCAGTAACCTTATGAGTAGTGTGTTATATCCAGACATTATTTTAAATTTCAGGGTACTCACCAACATCCTTGGTCTCCGACTTTCCCTGTAATGTAGCAACTTGTGCGAATGTTAGGGCACAGAACAGCAGTGAAACAAAATTATAGAGCTGCATCGAATTATTCACACAGTCTGGGCTTTCCTTTGCATTCCGAACTATGTCGTTTGCGAACAATATATAACTGTTGGAACTAAACTATGTACAGACAAAAGAGCCCCAAAACCCTTGACACTTACATTTCAGGTATCTTTTAGCTTAGTCCAATGACTGTTCCAATGCGTTCGGCGACTCAAGTATCGAAGACTGAACCATCCAACTCTGTCCTCACAATACTTTTGTACGACAGCGCGTTCTTTGGTCGTAATAAGTTCTCAAATCTTACTGAGATGTTTCTCTGAGGTCAACCACTCTTATAAATGAAGTGTCTAGTGTGCGCGCATGCACTGAACTGGTATCGAGTGCTCTTGAACAAAGTCCAAAAATAGTTTGGTAATTAGACATGTGATCAACTACAACGTTCATCCTAACGAAGATCATTGTGATAAAATGATCCAATCTGGACACTTCGAGGGTGACAGTCATTTGGAGAACGGCCTTACTGTAGTAACGGTATTTACCCCAGCTTAGTTCCTGGTCTGAGCCTCCCAAGCTAGCGTTTACATCAAAATGACCAACAAAGGTGCACAACGTATATTAACGCCCAAAAGTAAGTCAAGAACATTTGCACAGCGCTTCAGATATATGGTGTAAGCGACTACGACTTCTTGGAAATTCTAGCACCTGGATGCACTATGAGCAACCGGCATTCGACCAATACTGGATCGTGATCGGCTGTTCGGTTCAGACTTTCGACCAATCAGATCTCGGCGTGATACCGCACCGGTAGCCGTCCCGAGGTTTTGTCCAGTCTTGCACGGAATAGGCTTGTCGGACATAGCAGCGCTTGACTGCGAGCGGTAAAGTGGGATCCGTGTCGAATTCCGCTTAAAACTTACTAAGTAGGCAAGCACTTGACGTTACTCTGCATTTCAATGCTTGTGACAACTCAGGAGACGGTATTCACACAGCGTAAAATAAATATGATCAAGTTATCAATCATTTAAAACATATTTGAGACCGATTGGGTAGTCATCCACTGATAGCTTACCAAATCTCTCTGAAAAAGTGGTCAAGTTCCTTTTTTCACGGAGAAAATGAATGCACACCGTGTTTTACCAAACACAGTTGTACGAGAAGATTAGTGTGTTGCCTAGGGTGAATGAAAGAGGGCCTTCACTGCGGAGTTATTTATTAGAAAATGCCAACTGGCCAGTTGCAGACTATTGGGCAGGGGAGCAAAACACTCACATGCATCTGATTTGCGAAAACTGAACATCCATCTTCACTTCAACGCGTCTTTCTGAACTTTCCTGGATGTTCATTGACTGTTGCTCAAACCCAAGCAAATGCTACAGAGCAAGTCCACAAATTCCGCAACAGATCTTCCTTTTCAAGAAACGCAAAGTGAATTTACGAGAAGAAAACATACTACTCGCACACCTCCACCATCAGTAGTATCACCGTTGCAAGGTTAGTGGGATTTTTCCGCATGCCCTCTTGTTCATGAACGTGAACGCACTGAGGTTTCCCCAATCTGATCACCGATGTGTAAGTGACCGGTGGCACAGACGATATGCAGAAATAGTTGACAATGTGATAAACGTTGGTCGACCATGTCAGCTGCAGCTTGCTTGATGCTGTTTGATGATCACACAGTATCGGCACGTGGCTGCACTTGTCAGCTGCTTTCTGAGGGTATATGTAGCGACCCGGTCACCCATATGCTCGACTGTTCAACTCACAGTCGCTCACTGGATCGCGAGGCTTGTCTATTTTCTCATACGCACAAACACGTCACATTAAGCTGACTCATCGGACATCGATTGTCTGCACCGCCTAGTCAGCGTAACAACCACTCATGTGCCGACGCGCCCACATACACGCACCGGGACCTACATAAAGGCAAATCGAACCCAGTCAGGACACACGGACTCGCGCGCGCGCAGGGAGCAAGGAGTCAGCCCAAGCACTCCAAGTCCACGGACAATCAAGGAATACGTATAGCAGCCAAACTACGGAGAAAACACGTTACCGCCGTCCGGACTTTCACCAAGGGACTCCCACATACGATAAGTTCCCTTTTTTGACTTGCTCCCATTTCGCATTGTATTCATTTTTATACGTGTCGCAACCATGTTAAATACTTCTATTAGTGCACATTCACCTTCTGATCTGTATTATGGTTATCACCACCTGTGCACTAATAACCTTAACAGACATGATCCAGTGGCACCCACGCAATTCAGGCCATCTTCAATGAAACTTGCAGCTATGCCGAGTGCATAACATCACGTACGCGGGTCTTAAAGTTGACGGCGTAAGTGACGCGTTTATACGTAACACACTACTCACAAGGTTGCTGAAAACTCTTGGACAACCCACGACCTCTCTCACCCTTCTTAGGAGTCATCCATTAGGCTCCCTCCCTGAATTTTCGCCAACCATATGTACTACTGCACAGATTTCGATCAACACTCTAATTAGTTTTTGACAGAGGACTCAACTGAATCCAACTGAATTTCTCTGCTATGCTGATCCGCTTCCAATCCTGATTAATTTACCAAATAAAACAAGAGGTGGCTTGGTAAAACACATTCGGTTGAAGCGGACCATCACAAACAAAAGTTTCAGCTGGATCTAGCAGAGTCGGCTGTAAGAAGGAATTTGTGTGCAAATGAATGAATGACCTTTCCAAGTATGATAGCGTGCGGACCAATTGTTCCCATAAATCGCCGTTCGCCTTGGTCGAGACAAGAAAACGCGTGGTTGTGCTCGTCAAGCTGTGACACTTATGAGTGGAAGTTTCCACATATTTCACGATGGCTGTAAGCTTGTGGATGACAAAACTGGTCCGTTGAACGGGCAGGACATGGTGCGCGAGTGCGCTACCAGTTTCTGAGATGTTCCGTTATTTCCCAAGGCGAGCTGTTCACATGGACAGTGGTTCACATGATACGTTTGCGGAATACCATATTCGCAGCTCAGATAAACTGGGCCGTTTTCGGGGGGGATCACCATATTTGTTCAGATCTCGTCCAACCAGAGAGTACTTGCGTGCAAATTACGCAGGGCTTGAACTTGTTTGAGAGGCCCTTCGATCCACTTCAGTGAACTTCCAAACAGAAGGTACACCCTCTGTTTGGCAAATAGTACAGATGTTCACTGAAAGCAGCGCTCGGTCGTGAGAAAAAATTCAGGACAATCTGAGAGACTAGTAGATCACACTGAAGAAATCACTTCGCATGTGATGATAAAGTCGTAAAATACGCCCTAAGCATCACACAAGAACAAAAACCAGCACACAGGATGCTTCGTTGTTGCTACTTACTACTTTGTCCACTTCTTGGCATTGTGTACCCAATTTAGGTCACGTCCTTTTGGACACAACATAAATACGAAACAAAATGAAGACTTCGTCAAATGAAGAGGCCTGATGAAACCGATTATCTTTGTCACGTTGCTTTTCTGCACCTATGCTCACGCAAGTGGCAAGTTACAAAAGCCGGGGTCCCAAAATGTCGGTAAGTATTCTTCTACACCCTAAAAATTTCTTTACCCTCACCAGTGAACTATTGTTTGGGCGTTTAGAGTTTGCCCGTCTAGAGCAGTGAGGACAGCTGAGAGTCACAAACTCGCAGCTAAGATTTCAAGGTTATCTGATACCTTATTTGAAGATTCGGGATATCTGGTTTCACTGCTTACTACGTATAAGTAATATGGTCGGGAAAGGAACATGTGTTGTCGGCCAATTCCAGTCTCTTAGCTAAGTCAGCATCGTTTTGTGCTACGGACGATTTATTGAATGACAGGAATATGTGAGTGCTGGTCACACCAATGGGAGAAGCTTGCTGCCTGCGACATTCCCCGGGATTTTCGAATCCACAGGCAGATATGTACACCTGATTGGGGAATGCGTTGCGGCCGTAGTATTGGCTTAGATTCAGCACGGTAAAAGACTGACTGGTGAAACTGAGAGTGATAAGTGATCACTCTGCTCTCGCATTCTGGTACCACTTCTTAGTTTGGCTAATTCCAATAATTGTGTGGTATTCTTGGTACAGAAAATGATGAAAACAGCCGTGGAATTTTCAACCTGGGTTACCTCAGTTTTGTAGAATTTAGCTAACTGAAGTGGATGGTCAATCAATGAACTTTTCACCGCCTAGTTTAAAAGTCGAAATGTGTTCTGTACGCTGGTTGTTTGATCATATGAGTTTCAAATAACTTCATGTGTAGTGAAAGCCATTGACGTGAGTGAAAAAAGCTTACTGTTGTTGCTAGTGGGAACAGATTTGGGGATCTTCGATGGAGAGTTCATTCCCCCGGTGCGGCACATCTGTGATAAAAAGCCAAGAAGCGTTGTACAGCTGCTAAATCCTAATTGGGATCAGCAATAATGCGTATCTCGTGAAGCTCCAGGACGCTCCAGAACCCGCGACTTCATGGCTTAACCGTTTGACCACGAGACACCGATCAGCACTGCGACCAGCTCGAAGCCTCACAGTGAAGTGACCAGACAACTAGCCGAAAGGTCGCGGGTTCGAGACTTCCTGGAGTTTTGTGAGGTGCGCCCTACCGATGATTCCCAATCGGGACGATACAGCTGCCCACTGCTTTCCGACTTTTCAGTATCGATGGGTTTCGTTTACAGCACAAAATCTTCCTCCCGAAATTTCGAGCCTTTTTGAGTTTTTCGCGAATCGGCTGACGGTACTGAGTGTTGTTCACAACGCTCAAAGTATTATTAGGCCGCCGCTGCGTCAAACATATGTTCCTGACGATGGGGCTGCCACAAATTTGTCACGCAGGCAAATCGATCAAAACACAAATGCAGAACACCAGTGTAGAACTACATCAGCCATACGACAAACGAGGTATATGCAGCAAAGTTTAAAGTTACGAGGGAATAATAAATTTTCAATAATTATCCAACCTCTTCTTGTATACCCGGTACAATGAAATCTCGTGGGAAAGATGAGCTGTTGTTAGTGGCCCGTTTTCTATCGCCACCATATCCGTTTCAATGGAACCATGATGTTATTTTACGTATCGTTTTTTATAAAACGCCTCAGATCACACACTTTCACACAGGTTCCTGGTTTGAGCTCTTTTAGCGGTTTACTTACCATGTATTGAAAAAAGAGACTTGGCAGTATTACTGCGAAATACACACCTATTTGTTTGCCACCGCACACGATAATCTGCTCAGATTCGCCTCCTGTTGGACGGTTACGATTTAACGTTGTTATGTAGACGGGATTAATTTCTCGAGTCTTCCGATAACCTTCTCAAGGAACTCATAACACAAGAGAGACTCAGCTGGATCGAGCTAAGTTCCGGATTCTAATGGATTCGCAGATTCCCCCCAAATGCTTGGGGACGAGGCCTATTTGGTGAACTACAGGAAGGAAGAAACAGGGTTTGGGTTGTTGAGTTCTGAGCAATCTCATCAACAGTGTCTTCAATCTATTGGCAATATGCACTTTATGTAATGCAACCCCAAGAATCATGTATTACTCACAGATTAAATTGCGCGTCAACGTACAGCTCCCTCAACTTCAACACAACGCACTGATGATATCACTTCAACTTGTGGGAAAATGTGTGGAACAAAACTGCCATGTTCAGCGAAAAACCCAGCCAGCAAGTGAACAGTCTGAGCTGCCAGTATATTATTTTTCTTCCGCACTCAAACTTATGTTACTTCTCTCTCTCTCTCGGGAAGCCGACAAATAACCACGACTCAGGTGACTGCAAGTACCCCTTGCGTCAGAAACCAGTAAGTCTCATCTAGTTTACCATTTAACCCGGAATCTCTCCAAATCCCATCTTCCAGATCGATGTCATCTACCCATCGAACCCGGTCCTGGGATGGCTTTGTTGCCAATGTACGCTTTTGATGGGAACAACTGCGTGCCGTTCAATTACGGTGGTCTGGAAGGAAACGCCAACCGATTTTCCACGGAAGCGGAATGTCTCCGAGTATGCTCGGGACAGGACGGGCAACAAACTGCGCAACCAAGACCTGAACAGCCGAGGCTGTATGATGGTGAGCAACACTCTGTAATTTACTGTCGAAATAGAATCGGACCAACAATGCTATTCGCTTGGTAGATTTTGACCCGTCATTGAGAGGTTAAACCTGCCAGAAGCTTTCATGTTTTCCACTAATGTTAATGCGAGCTGACTCTGCTGTGTCCGTCCAGCTTCGTCTTTGGAGGCTATTCGTCAAGAGACCCTACTGATTGGAAATCACGACATCGTGGACAGCAGTTGAAACAATTAGTCGTGCGATCACGAGCAGCTGTTTAGCGTTGTGATCAAATTTCACTCAAACAGGATACAGCACCATTAATCGTTCAATCACGAGATACAAATCACGTGGTCACAGAGGTTCGCTGAGTCCTTGGGTGATGATTTATCGGGTGCAAGCCTCACCCATTGGGTGAATTTTATGATGGTATAGTGCGTTACCAGGACGCTGAGGTTTATTCCTTGAGCGGGATAATCAGATTTAGGAGAAACAAAAACAAGAATCCAAAGTGACCGAGTCCGTCAAACAAATGTATCAAAGATGCGTCACGTGTCCGATTACTGGTTAATCCTTATTGGGCAGTTGGCATTTGCAGACGTAGATTGGCATCTGGCAAGCCAAACTGATTTCTCAGAAATTACGATGTCTTCCAGGTTATCAGCTCATACGTAAGTTGATAGTTCTTCCTGCGGTTGTTTTTTCAGGTGAGCCGTTTTTTTCATGTTCACCAATTACCTGGATTTAGAAAACAGTGGTTGATGAAATGCACTATCTCAGCTTCGAAAATGGCGAATTTTTCAGGTAGTTCTTCAGACGTGATAATTTGTGAAAGTTGTCAAAGCCTACAATACAGTCGTTGACGCAAAATATAAGGAAGGCGCCCTAGAATAGCATATTCGGTCGCCCGAAGACAGCATAAGTGAGGGATTCAGCTAAGTTTGCTAACAAATGAGTGTATTATACTGATTTTTGTGCAGTTTGGCTTGAAGTGGACCCGAGGGTTGACAGAAACTCTGGGAGTGCGCTTACCTGCTGAGTCCGAAGCAGAAGAGCGAAAGCTGTTGTGGGTTTTGGAAGAGTTCTCAGCAATCTTACCAGTAGTGTCTTCCATCTACACGCAATATATACTTTATGTAATCCACTCCTAGAATCAAGTATTACACACAGATTCAAATGTGATGCGCGTCAGCGTACAGTTCCCTCAACTTTAACACAACACACTGGCGATATTACTTTAACTTGTGACAAAAAGTGTGGAACAAAACTACCTTGTTCAGCGAAAAACTCAGCCATCAACTGAACAATCTGAGCTGTCAGTATGCAGTTCTTCGTCGGCACTCAAACGTCTCCTGTTTCTCCTCACGGAGAAACTCACAGAAAACACCACGGCCAAGTGGACTTCAAATGTTCTCTGCGTCAGGGACCAATAAATCTCTTCTAGTTTACCATATAACCCGAAATCTCCAAATCCCATCTTCCAGATCGATGTCATCTACCCATCGAACCCGGTCCTGGGATGGCTTTGTTGCCAATGTACGCTTTTGATGGGAACAACTGCGTGCCGTTCAATTACGGTGGTCTGGAAGGAAACGCCAACCGATTTTTCACGGAAGCGGAATGTCTCCGAGTATGCTCGGGACAGAACAGGCGACAAACTGCGCGACCAAGACCTGAACAGCCGAGGCTGAATGATGGTGAGCAACACTCTGTAATTTACTATCGAAATGGTATCGGACTGCGCCCAACGATGCTATTCTCTTGGTAGATTTCGACCTATCAGAGGTTAGAACTGCCAGCAGAATTTACCTATGCTACTACCGTTAATTCAGGCTGACCCTGCTGTGTCCTTCGTGATTCATGGTTTGATGATATTCGTTAGGGGACCGCAATAATGCGTCCTGATCGTGTAGTATGCATCTCCGTGTTTCAGATCCATCGGAAACGAATACCATTCACGCTCTTCAGTGTGATCATAGCAAGGATCAAATCAGTAACTACACGCCGCTCTTACGATCGATCAGCAAATTTGAAATGCTGTGGTAGTTCGGGACGATTTCGCTGGTGGTCTGCTTTCCTAACATCGTTTACTAATTTCATTCGCTTGAGAAAATAATTCTCAACCGCAGGTAACAATACAACCTCGTGTGTCAAAAGGGCAGGTGGGAATACTAAAGTTTCATCTCGGCTGGGCTTTCGATTTGGTAATAGCTTCACGACTGATCATGGATCGATCGGGCATGCCTTCAGTTTTTGGTTTTCTACCGAGACTGAATGGCAAACGTTTGGTTGCCAGTCCGGTTGAGGGTATGTAGTACCTGTTTCGAGGTCGGTGAGGTCCACAAGCAGCTGTCTTCGCAAAAGATTGTTTCTACCACTGAAAAAAAACTCTCATGCTCTTAGTATTCGATCTTAATAATTGATTACCTTCTTACTAGATGTCAGTCATATTCCCAACTGAAATTCATTAGTCCACTTTATTCGACCCCCTTCGATGATTTTCATTGGACGCCTAGAACCCCTTGGCCTACTCTGTTATGCCGTCTCAACTTCTGGTTTGGGTTCTCTTTCCGGAGGTTACACTTAAATCCTTGGTTGGTCTGAATTTTTTATGTAGTTCTTTTAGTGTTGAATAGTTTCATAAATGAAAACAGTTTGACCATTTTTTTGTGCATAGGAATTCGCTCGATGCCATTTATGTCACGTTTTAATTCCGTACTGTCATGTCCTAGTTCCAGAAAGATGCACTCTACCCATGGACCAGGGCATTGGAAGAGCTTCCATTCCAATGTTCGCATTCGATGGGAGCAATTGCGTACCGTTGCTGTATGGAGGAACTGGAGGCAACGCAAATAGGTTTTTCAAGAAGGAGGACTGCGAAACTCAGTGCAAAAGAACGTGATGCTAGGATCTCGTCTAATTCTGATTTTGGTTTTGCTGCGAGTTGATATATTACTTGTGCACTCCGAGTAGTTTACTGTGTGTTCTAGTGTTGCATCAATAGACTTCCTTTTCTTAACAGACGCGTGTTCTTGTACTCCGCCCTTTGAATTTTTTTCGTTAAAAACAGCAGCGTCTGGTCCATTATAACGGAAGAGACGAGTTCGGAATGACTGTGAACATTGGAAGGACCCAACGTGCCGTACAAGCAACGGCGCTTTATTAAGAAGCCGATTTAAGACTGACTTTCAGCTGAATGCCCAAAACTTGCCAGCCATTGTGGACATCGGCAGTGAATTCAGTGAAAATTAACTCAAAAAGGGTGTGCGTAGTCTGGAACGTTTTACTAAATAAAGTTTTCGTGCTTTAAGTGAAGCCATCGCCTGGTTGGCTGAAGAGCTCTGTCACGTGTTCCATCCTTGATGGGGATCATTAGCAATGCGCGCCCCGTATATGTCCAGGACCAGTGGATAGCAGTTGAAACAATTAGCCGTGCGACCCTGAGCAGCTGCTCAGTGTTCTGATTAACTTTTACTCTGACAGGATACAACACCATTCATCATTCAATCACGAGACACACATCACGTGGTCACGAGTGTTCACTGGCTCCTTCAGTGAATAGTTCTCGGATTTAAGCTTGACTCAAGGGGTAATATTTTATGATGGCATAGTGCGTCACTAGTACGCCAGGGTTTATTCCTCGAGCGGGATAACCAGACTTAGGAAAAACGAGAACGAGAATTCAAAGTGGCCAAGTCAGTTAAACGAATGTTTCAAGCTTCCGATTACTGATTAATCCTTATTGGGCAGTTGAAATTCTCAGATTCCGCTAGGCATCCGACAAGACAAACTGATTTCTCAGAAATTACAATGTCTTCCAGGTTATCGGCTTATAAGCAAGTGGGTAATTCTTCTTGCAGTTGTGTTTGTTCAGGTGAGCCGTTTTTTTTTCATTTTCACCAATTACCTGGATTTAGTAAACAGTGGTTAATGAAATGTACTATCTCAGCTTGCCGGAAATCTTGATTCACTGAAAAAGGCAAATGTTTCAGGTATTTCTGCAGACATAATAATTTGTGGCAGCTGTCCAGCGTACAATACAGTCGTTGGCGCAAAATGTAATAAAGTCGGCCTAGAACAGCATATTCGGTCGCTCAAAAACATCATAAAAGAGAGATTCACCTGGGTTGCAGCGCTGAGTCACCCGTCCAAAACAAACTGGTATACAAATGAGTGTACTTCGCTGAGTTCGTGCAGTTCGGGTTAAAGTTGAACATAAGTAATACGGCTGCGCATCAACCTACTGCGCAGCGGAACAGTCATGTGAAGCAGGGCCGTGCTATTACTCCCACACGTCTGAATCACGTCCGATTTCATCATGTGCCGGAGAAAGGTCAAAAAGGAAACAGAAGGTTCACGCCCACTCCATGGCCAAGGCACCTAAGGTACACAAGCGCACAGACTACCATCTACGATCAACCGAGACAAAGGAACAACTGCCCGACAACCGATGTGGGCGTGCTGGAGACACACTGGTTGGTTGGCAGTGGATCGACCATCAAATACGGCCACAGATGAATCATATGTATAGAAGAGTTGTAATTGCGTTAATACACAGTTCCTTCTGGTCGCCTTCGTGTCTTCTGACTATAATCCAGTAGCGTCGGGGAAGGTGAAAAGATACAACAATAAGGTTGACGGGAACTCGGGGACTGCGCCTACCTGATGAAAATCAAGAAGAGCGAAACCGGTCGTGGGCTGTCGAAACATTTTCAACAACCTTACGGAAGGATCATTTGGTTGGCCAAATTTCATCTGGTATCCTGTGTCCAAGCAGGCGTATGTGGAGGCTTCGTACCTCGAGCATTGTTTTTGTGACAGGAACACGTATTGACTTCAACATATAAATGGTACTCACAGTATTCCATTAAGTGGAAAAAATGACGTGAATTTTATCATGATCTACGACTGGCTGTTTAAAGCACTGCTACTAGTGAAAAGAAGAGTGCCTTCGCTGCGGAGTTGTTTATTAGAAAATACCAACCGAACAGTTACAGACTATTGGACAGAGAAGCGAAACACTCGTATGCATCTTGTTTAAACAAACTGTACATCCATTTTTTCTTGAACGCGTCTTTCTGAACTTTCCTGGATTTTCATTGTCTGTTGCTCAAATGCAAGCAAATGCGACCAAACAAATTCCGTAATAGGTATCATTTTTCAAGAGACGCGAAGTTGTTTACGGGAAAATACACTACTTGCACGCCCCATCAGTAGTATCCACGTTACACTAGTATTATGCTGTAAACGCAAGGCTTTAAATTTGCTCCAAAATGTGGACAAATACGGATTTCCGGGGCACACTGTGCTGGGATTATGTGCTTTGGTGAAAATCAACATCAAAGCAGGGCATCTTCGTAGTCTGTCTGTCAACCACACCTGTGTTCTTTCTGGAAGGGCCGGGGGCTAGACCACAAAAATAATGAGTCGCACGCATATTCACCTTGAAGACGAGCCTGAAGAGCTTCATCGCGCAGCGAGTAAGGCCTATTATCATAAAAGTTAGTGTGATTGGGTTATGGATACCTTGGACAACAGCAGCCAGCACCAAAAATCGGAAAGTTACAAAGCACAAAGAAACAATTTCTGTGTCCTATGACGACCATCTGGGTCGAAGCCCAATATTCTCGATCACCATCGGCAAGCGTCACAGACGATGAGTATCGGCAAAGCAGGAGTTGCCCAAAAACAAGTAGCTGCTTATTGGCTTCTCAAAACTCTAAAAGGTGCAGTGTGTCCGCACCCGATTAAGTTGTACCCACAAGCCATAGAAAGGTGATGGCAGTCTTGGAAAAAAACCTGTAAGATCCGGACGGTTAAGGATCTCACAGGACGATTGCGACTATTAGATTATACGCAGTTCGTAGCCAGTAGTCAATAGGAGCAGACAGACGTGGGGCAGCAGATGATATATTGAAGACTGACAGGAACTGGTTCTACAGACAAACGGATTAGTAAGCATCATGAATTAAGAAAACGTACAGTCAACAATGACGCAATCAGCAGGAGCGGGAAGTAGTCACTGACACAGCACGGATTTCTATAGGGGCAAAAGCAAGTAAGTACCAAACAATGTACAGACATACATATAGAGTAGTCTGACAGTGTGAATTGGCCATAACGGCGCAGGAATCAGTACGTTCGGGATGGGAGGGTCTATCTTTCGGTCGGCGTGGACGCAGCCGCTCGTGTCGCGCGACAGGTCAGATTGCGCGGTTTCGTCCGTTTAAAACAAAGCTCAGCAGGGGCTATCTGGCAGGCGTGATACATGGGTAATACAAAATAATCACCCTCCCCAGGTGTCACGTCGGTGTAGTCGGTAGCGCGTTCGCTTGCCACCAGGAGGATCCGGTCTCGATACCCGGTCACCTCGAATTTCCGTCGGGGAGGGCGCTCAAAAAATAGGTGCAATCGAGGCGAACTTGCAGGCAATGACAGACGGGCAACAAAATATTGATATCACTCACTGAGGGATAAGCAGATCTTAAGTAGGAACAAAGCGGGGGGAAAACGAGCAGCAAGAAAA
>NW_008751919.1:145155-180756 GCF_000715545.1 Opisthorchis viverrini | reverse complement strand
AGTCATGTTACTCGTGAGTAGTCAGAAAGCAAGGAAAGTTACCCTTGTTCACCGTTGATTCACAGGGGGAATCAACAAAACCCATTGGTCATTCCTTGCTTGTGATCAAAAAACTACCGTTGGTGAAGAGGGACGCGATCTGAGAAATCACCTGTGAATTACGTCTCGCATTGGCTGGAACGGATAGCCCCTGAATACCGAATAGTGGACACAAGGGAGCCACATCTCCTGGTGAAATGAGCACATGCATTTAACAACAGAGGTGCGGACCGTCTGGGGATACTTGGGGTTTGCATCGGATACCGTAAGTCAGGTAACCTCCGGGATTTCCCTTCGGTCATAATGGTATTACGTATGCATCTTGTTTTCACGCATGAGCCACTCACCTTGCAAGGATACCTTCTGTGTGAGATACCCAAGAATGTCTGAGTTGTACCCCTTTTTTGAAACCACCGCTGGAGTTCTCCAGATGATTATTTATTGCATTGCCAAAGTGGACCATCCCGTACTGCGCATGGACGGCCCAGTTGCGGGTGACATAGTGCCAGTGGATCGGGAGGTAAAAGACGAATTGTGGGCCCGTGCGGCGCAGTATTTGCAGGTGGCATGGGAGTCTAGGTGTCAGTAATGTGATAAAAAGAAAACCTACCCGAATGGCTATCTCTAACTGAGGGGAAAATCGATCGACACAAACAAGGCAGGTCACTGGGTCGTCGTACAAGACGTAGGGTTTCCCGATCACATCACTCAAGCGCGAAAATGTTCACCTGTTCAGACTTAAAAAATCAAATGAGTCCAGGGTGCGCTGGTAGAGTAGTGGTATTACACTCTCCTTGCTAGTCAGGTTTTCGGAGCTCAAACCCTGGCACGTCCATTCCACATGCACTGCTGATGAGGTCTAATAAGAGAGAAACTCAAGTCCAGTGCATCAGCAAGGTCAGATTCCTGAAAGCAACCTCAGAACGCTCGGAACCTACTGTTCTACCAAAATCCCAGCAGGAAAACCGGCAAGCATCCAGACCAGTCAAACACTCAATGAATTCAGCAAAAGCTGATGAGTGTTCTTTAGCACCACAGAAGCACGAGCGAATGTGATCAGCGTTCAGGCATTTCATAGAGGCACGATCGATGTTGACGGGTGTTCACTAACGCCTATCAGACAGCCTGGATCAATGTCAGAAAGTCCCCTTTGCATTGCGTCGAGCCGTTGTAACTTTTGCTCTCGCACTCGCTTGTTCGGAATAAAGCCGTTGTGTTCCCTTCTGTGAGTCTTTCTTCTACGTCACTAGGCACTGGAGCGGGTCAGCAGCAGACACCACAGATTGGCGAATCAGCAGATGTATCACAGCGCTTCCCCTTGTTGGTGTGGACACACCGAAATGATTGCGCCAAGACCGGAGGACGACTGTCCACTCCAGTGTCATGTGAGTGTACACTTTACAAAATCCCGCAAACNCCGTGCGGCGCAGTATTTGCAGGTGGCATGGGAGTCTAGGTGTCAGTAATGTGATAAAAAGAAAACCTACCCGAATGGCTATCTCTAACTGAGGGGAAAATCGATCGACACAAACAAGGCAGGTCACTGGGTCGTCGTACAAGACGTAGGGTTTCCCGATCACATCACTCAAGCGCGAAAATGTTCACCTGTTCAGACTTAAAAAATCAAATGAGTCCAGGGTGCGCTGGTAGAGTAGTGGTATTACACTCTCCTTGCTAGTCAGGTTTTCGGAGCTCAAACCCTGGCACGTCCATTCCACATGCACTGCTGATGAGGTCTAATAAGAGAGAAACTCAAGTCCAGTGCATCAGCAAGGTCAGATTCCTGAAAGCAACCTCAGAACGCTCGGAACCTACTGTTCTACCAAAATCCCAGCAGGAAAACCGGCAAGCATCCAGACCAGTCAAACACTCAATCAATTCAGCAAAAGCTGATGAGTGTTCTTTAGCACCACAGAAGCACGAGCGAATGTGATCAGCGTTCAGGCATTTCATAGAGGCACGATCGATGTTGACGGGTGTTCACTAACGCCTATCAGACAGCCTGGATCAATGTCAGAAAGTCCCCTTTGCATTGCGTCGAGCCGTTGTAACTTTTGCTCTCGCACTCGCTTGTTCGGAATAAAGCCGTTGTGTTCCCTTCTGTGAGTCTTTCTTCTACGTCACTAGGCACTGGAGCGGGTCAGCAGCAGACACCACAGATTGGCGAATCAGCAGATGTATCACAGCGCTTCCCCTTGTTGGTGTGGACACACCGAAATGATTGCGCCAAGACCGGAGGACGACTGTCCACTCCAGTGTCATGTGAGTGTACACTTTACAAAATCCCGCAAACACCAACCATCCTATAAGCTGCATTGTCTAGACAAGCCATTAGTTGGAATATGTCAGCTGCTGGCGTACAGTGTCTATAACCAAAATTCAAGGATGTTATACGAAACGTGGTTGCTCCCTGATGTCTATCGGAATGCGGAAACAACACAACATGGCACCACAGTCAAACAGTACATAGGTCGCCCGCATTCTTGCCACCTGTTAGCCCGTCATCTCTTCGGAACAAACTAAACAACTTACATAGAGTAGCAAACTGCTTGCATTCCACCGAAACAGATATGATCAGACGCCCTGTACCCATGCCATCCGTGTTCAGGAAGGTTTATGGCTTGTATGTGCGTGCCACAAATTAGTTGCTTTAAAAGGACTCATCCAAGTTGGTTCACTGCACTTTTTACATACACATTCACGACGTCCAGGCAACGTCAGAACAACGCTGTTCTGCGACCCGGCGAAGTATAAGCGGCTTTAATGCCCTTCCCTTGACAGTGACACAAGTGTTCTTCTGGACTTTCGGAGCTTCATCAGGACAGAAAGCATATCATCTATCGAAATGAAACCCCACTATCGGTGACCTACTCATCAAATCTGGTTGACATCTCCGGCAGTGGTAAGGATCTTGATGAATTTATCGGCTACAAATGCCGTACTTCACACGAAGGGTTTCGTAATTCAACGGAGCCCAAACCCTCTTCGGTTAGGACTCGGTCAGAAGCAATCGCCAGACGCCCTGTACCCATGCCATCCGTGTTCAGGAAGGTTTATGGCTTGTATGTGCGTGCCACAAATTAGTTGCTTTAAAAGGACTCATCCAAGTTGGTTCACTGCACTTTTTACATACACATTCACGACGTCCAGGCAACGTCAGAACAACGCTGTTCTGCGACCCGGCGAAGTATAAGCGGCTTTAATGCCCTTCCCTTGACAGTGACACAAGTGTTCTTCTGGACTTTCGGAGCTTCATCAGGACAGAAAGCATATCATCTATCGAAATGAAACCCCACTATCGGTGACCTACTCATCAAATCTGGTTGACATCTCCGGCAGTGGTAAGGATCTTGATGAATTTATCGGCTACAAATGCCGTACTTCACACGAAGGGTTTCGTAATTCAACAGAGCCCAAATCCTCTTCGGTTATCACTCGGTCTGTATGCAGTCGGTAGTACAAAAACTTATGATCACAAACGAGATGGTCACAGGCGACAGGTAGGTGCCCTCCATAGCTGTTTAGGCGAAACTGGACCTAGCATCCGGTGCTTCGCGTACCGTTTGTCAAAAGCAAACGTTCAACTTTCTAGCCTCTTCTGATTCTTCTAATTTAGCTTGGTTTCCGGAGTCGCCTGTCACAGTCACTCGTGACGCAAAACAGCATCGATGTTGCCCCCCTTATGCACACGAATAGGACAAAGTCACATTTCATGTATTCGTTAGGTTCTTTCTCAAGTTCTCTGAAGGATTAAAACTGGGCAGCCTCTAACTTCTAAGCAAGCACCTTTGAACTTCAGTGCACATGTCAGTGCANTTAAATTGGATGCGCGCCAGAAATTACGAAGCAGGATTGATGAAAACAAATTCCAAGAAGAGTAAGAAAGAGTGTATTGTCCTCCGGGTTGAGCATACGGGGGTAGAAGAGCAAGATTTCACCGAGGAAATTCCCCTTCGATACGCAGTTGTTTCGGAGAAAATCAACTCTGCCCGATAGCGGTTAGCTTTGCAGAAAGTCGTTCCGGTTGACATACACAAGCAGGTTGGATATGGAACGCTGGGAGCTCCGCACGCAGCCGATCAGTAAGAGCAAACCAAAAATAACTTATCCGAAGTTATGGTGCTTTTACTCCAGAAAGTTTCCATAATCTTATGCCCATCCTGACCGCATATTTCAGTGCACTGTTTATGGCAGCAATTTGTTTAAATGAGCGTATTTTCAAGTAACCAGACACATCACATTACAAAATCCTTTTGTTTGTATTAGCTTAAACTTTCCTCAACGTAATTCAACACAAAAGTAACGCATTTCTGTGGTTTTGTTTAAGGCATAAGCACAAGTACAAAACTTTCCACTGTTTACAGAGAACTGCCCAACACAGATTTCTATTCAACAAGACCGGGTATGTAAGAATCAGTCACTTACACGTCATAGAAGGCGTTCAGAACCTAGTACTCTTGATAAAAGCGAGGCTCCGACGCTAAAGTTTGCGGACAACGGCGAGCGTACATAATTGATGCGCTAGCAACGCTTTTACGGCCAGAAAATTAAGTTTGCTTTAAACCGCTTTCATTTCGCCAAGCATTCTTGCCGGTTTATGAGAGGGAGAGTGGCAGATTTGAAGCCAAAAAACACACAGAAAACCTTCAGTACCGAGCCAAGAATCCCGCATCATGTCGATGTGATAACCTACTGGTGTGAGAATATGGAAAAGTCAACACCGTATGTAGCAGCGGATGTTCAAATCAATTTGTTCCTTTTCAGCTACTGAAATATTATAAGTAGTTACAATTAATCCATCAGATTTATCGATATTGTATGCAGCCTTCCAGTCTGCACCTCAAAATCGACGGCGTCCTAAGGCACGTTTGTACGCGTTTCACCGTGTGCCTCACTCGCCCACTCACCCACCGCACTCACGATATCAACTCGATTGGTGATGAAACGTTTGAAATGCAACTGCCAAGCTCGGCGAACAGACCAACAACCGAGAACGGCAGGAGTTGGTATTAATACTATGAAAGATATGCGGCATCCGAAACAACTACTTGGTGCTTTTGATGAATCGGGTATTGGATACTTCACAAGTCAGGCAACCGTCTGAAAGCACAAAATTCTAAAAAAGCAGTGAATAGGGAGAGAATTCGTGGGGATCAGCATACGTACAGTTTTTAAGCTAACCAATGCTCTAAAAAGGCACCTGATCCACTTTGAGTATGTCACCTTCCTGGGTGATCAGATTTATTGGATGTGTAAGGTTTGTAGTGAAAATCACAGCGCTACGTTTTACGGTGGAGGGTGTTGTGGACCACAGTTTTTTTAATGCCGTGAAATCGAGTGTGGATAGTCGTTTGATAGCCTGGTGCGCCTAGCCAAACCAGAAAAGTCAATGAACGTGCGAATCAGCTGGTCTATTAAACACTGACGCGTACGGTCGTGTCATATGCAGCCGAAAACGGGCTGTTTGTAAAGCTCACATGGCAAGCTCTAGGCGGGCCAAAACGTGATACTTAAAATAGAAATCATCTATCAAGGGCAAGTGAAGAACAACCAATGAAATCTGTCTCAACGAGAAAGGTTATTCTATCGGCAGTTGTTACGTTGGGGCTGGTTCTCCTATCACCTCCACTTTGATGTTGAATAGTATAAGTTTTCTGTCTCAGGTTAACTTTAACTTTGTCACTTGCATGATTTTGCGTGTCATCCTTCGTGGTTGTTGATGCACAGGCGATTCGGGGAGCTGCTCCGCAACCTGATTGCTAGTCGTCCTTTCTCTGTTCATGTCCAGGTGTTCTATCAGAATGTTCAGAGGTAACGCATTCAAGCTCTGAGTCGGTTGTAAACAAGCTTAATGTTCAGAGGCAACGCATTCAATCTCTGAGTTGGTTGTAAACAAGCTCCTGTTAACTGATTTGCATGACGAATCCACGTTTCGGAACCCAAGCGGACATCATACATGACTTTTTTGATTCACCTGGCGATTTCGCCTTGAAGCCAGGATTCGCGAGTACCATGATAGTCTTTTACTAAAACACTCTGTCCGACGTCAAAATGTCGTCACTTTGCACCATGCTTGCGATTATAGTAGGACTCCATTTCCTGATTTGATGATGTCACCTCCTCCTTTGGAGACTTTTGTTTGATGGCATCTATATTTTCCGGGTCCGGTTTGCGACCATAACGACTGATTATGAAATCGGAATATATGGTGGAATCGGTGAAAAATTAACACGTCACTTCTGAGGTGAAGTACACAGAGAGAGACCAACAGAGAAGCCGACCACTTCGCAATACAGATCATGAACGGGCCAACCGAAAATGACAATAATGGACGGCAATTTCAACAGTACTGTGGCCGTAGGAAGCAAGAAGTGCAAGCCACAACGCAACACAGATTAAGGTTGGACCAATCAGAATCCAAGTAGGACGATTGCCAATGGCCAATGATGTTACAGCGCAAAGGCAGCTCTTTGTAAACCATTTAAACGCAAGCACGAAAAGATGAACCACCCAACGCACTGAAGATGTCTCCTCAAACGGTGACGAAATGTTTGAAAATCAGTTGCCAAGCTCGGCGAAGAGATCAACAGCCATTTGATCAATTATCAACTACTGACTTGTTTACATTTTGCTAAAGTGAAAGTTCAACAAAGCTGCATTGTTCATAAACTGGACACTGGTTACTTGATCACCTCTCGAGCTGAGTATCACTGGATAATTAAACACATGAATCACTTACGGAAGGTAAGGTTGATCGATTTCCATCGAAGTGCTTTACTGCTCTAAGCAGATATTGTCTTACCAACCTCAAGGATCGATAGGCCTCAGCGGATAGTCTAATGGTCGCGGAGATGTAACCGAGTCGGAACCACATGAAAACTTCCGTAATGAGCTCCTTTGACTGTATGATTCGAGATAAAAACTTTCCGTTCAGATTGAGCTCAGTCGATGACACAGGGGACATTGGCAGACATCTTTAGAACGGAAACCTAAATTTCTCAAGCCCCCGTGTTTAGCAGGAACTGTAAGGCAGGGTGGTACATAGTTGGGTTTTAAAGCCACATTGATAAAGTCAGAAGAATGATGGGACCCATCTGTCTACTGTTCCGTTTAGATGAAACCAACGTGTTTATTCAGGGGCTACAACCATGAAGCAGGTGTGCCACACGGCTGGAAAGTGAAGCGCTCAGTATTCGCACAGTGGAGTTGAATTTTCGAAAGCCACGACGTGTCCCTGTTGGACTAAAAAAGACAGGCAACTGAGTTCAGAGTCCAAATATTTGAGCCCCATCTAGACACATCGAATTCTCAGCAATGCTAGGAAAGTATTCCACCAAAATCTTTTGCCATGGATAAGATTACCTCAGAGGACAATAAAATTTCGTGAGCTGCAAAGGTACGAGAGTAGATTAGGATTGCTTTTGGTGTGAGCACATACGCAACAAAATGCAACATTCTGGCGCAAAAGGTTTAAATGCAACTAAGAGCATTGTGCGGCCAACGGGTCCCGGAAAGTGACCGCATATTTTTCTAGGTTTAGTGAAATAACAAAAGTACTTTGAGACGGATTTGCAAGAATACTGTGTGACTCCAAAGTCAAGATCACGTGTGCTTTCTAGAAACTTTGCCTAATCTGTACTTTGCCGATAACATGTGATTCTGTAATACCATATAAATGTAGATGTTGGCCGCAGTTTCTTGAACTGGTTGAAAATGAGTCGCCAAATCTATCACGCTAAACTTGTAATCTGCGTGTCCGTCGTTGCGCTCTCGCAATCACTACCAGCAGTGGGACAACCAAGGTTACCGGATATGGTTGGTGAGTAGACAGCTTCAAGCATGAGGTTTTTGGTTACTTTTTGTTTGCCCGGAGAAATTTCACAACAAACATACTTTTGGAGCTCCATTCAAAGCCCGGTTCGGAAATGATTCATCTGAGGGTACGCATTTTGGGGGAGAAAGTGTCCGCCATTCATTCAGATTAGTAAACAGAGAACTGCCGGTAAATTTCTCACTATCCCCTCCTTCGTTGCTCAGCCATTGACCTGGGACTTCTATCCAAGTGAGTGCACAATAACTCAAGGTTAAAGGGCAGCAGACATAGCCCCGACCTGTGCAATGACGGTGAGCAGTTGAGTGCAAGGGTTTTGAGGTCGCATTGTATCCTCAGAACATTTCTATCACATTCGGGTTGACTCACCAAGTCACACTGTTCACGAACTTTCCCTGTTCCACTTACTCTAGCTATACGCCCATTTGTCCACTGCCAGTCAATAAAATCAGGCAGGAGATTAAGTTGTATTTTATCCTAACTCACTGTGTATTCGACTTGGGCCTGGCACACAATACTTTGGGAGCCTAAATTAAGTGTACTTCACTACTCAGCTGACCTCCCCGCATCCCCCATACAAGGGGCTCTTCCTCCTTCCAAAGCATGGTAGTATGGTCGTTCATCTGCTAATGTACACTGAATACACAGCACGTACTACAAGGCAGTCATTCAGGCAAATGAATGAACACGATCCAGTTTGGATGGCAACCAGACTGGGCGTGGTCACTCCCTAGGCTGATTGATTAATTAAATTAAATTCATTAATTCAATCAATTTAACTGACTGATTCATTAATTAAATTGCTTTCGATTTCTGTGCCATGTATCTGTCTGTCGAGTTCCACTCAATATCGATGTCTAGCCTGTGACTGTCGACTGTGATTCGCCCACACCATCCTGGTCTGAGCACTCAGAAAGCCTTCGTACGCGCATTGGGTCCTCCACTGTCTGGTAATGTGACAGCTGGCCACTCAAGTCAGTCTACTGTAACCTCAAAGTTTTTCACAATTCTAACCGTAGAAATACTTTTACGGATTTCACGCGTCAGTTTTGAAGTCTATCGATTTGTGTTGACGAGAAGAGGAAATCGAGAAAAGAAAAGAAATTCTGGCCTCTTGTAAAAAGCCATCAATATCACTGAGTGCATCCGAATGGAGGCGATATGTTCAACATATACGAAGTACAAAGAAACGAGTATTTGTTGGCCGATCGGGTTTGTAGCGACAGATGACATTCCTTATGGGGATACTGAGTTCATTATAACGTGTAGCAAGAAAACGCATTGCTCAATAAAGGATCTACTCTAAAAAAACTATTGTTCAAAAGAAAAAAGAATACATTAGGGCAGAAGTTTTTCGCAACGTAAAGTCTAGCATATGTAAAACGATTACCTACGAGGCTAAAACGGAAGTTCGCGTAGTCCTTACAACAAAACGTTTCCAATTTCATTTCCAGATAAATGCTCCCTACCAATTCTTTCCGGCTATGGATCGGCATACTATCGAAAGTATGCGTTTAATGGACAACGGTGCGTCCCGTTCACTTAGGTGCGTGCTGGAGGAAACGCCAACAACTTCTACACCGAGGCAGAATGTCGGAGAGAATGTGAGGACAAAGTGGCGACTGTGGCCACACAAACCACACTGCCTACGGCGCCGAGACCAAATACGGTTGGTGAGTGTATTTTTCAGTCGAATTACTTTGATTCCACACTACATCCAACACCTGTGTTTCATGAATTGAAATCGTCTCTAAAACCGTGTTTTGAGATACCGCACTCCAGTCATGAAAGAATCGATTCTATGCTTCACAGGATGTAACGATCAAGGTCGCCGTCATCGTAGATGAAAGTTGATCACAGCTCTGGCTACGTGACGGCTTCAGTCACTAAAGAGGTTATGAACATAAACGAAACTACTCACAAGGTTGCTGAAAACTCATCGACAGCCCACGACCGGTTTCGCTCTTCTTGGGACTCACCGGGTAGGCGCATTCCCCGAGTTTGCGTCAACCCCATGATCTACTTGAACCCAAATTGGACTGTTTTCGAGAAATACACTCATTTACAAATCAATTTGGATTTCACGAGATACTCAACTGAATCTCTCGTTTATGGTATTCTACAACTGAATGTGCCGCACGCAGGCCTCCCCATGGTAGAATGGGGACTGTGCATGGCCCATGAAACTCTCAGATTAGATGTGATTATCCCACTGAACGTGATGGGGTGGCATCAAATTTCTCGGTATCCAAAGACTACTTTCGAAACAGGGGTTAAGTTAGACCTTGAGGGGATCAGGCCCAAATTGGAGCCACAATGAGAAAAATATTCCAGAGTATTTCTGAGTTTGTCTTTCGGCGCGATCCCAAGTTGTTAAAATCCGGAACCGAAAGCAATCCCACAAGATTAGATTCGAAAATCTTTGGCGTCTAAACGATGTGACGACACTCGACTATCGGTGTGCAATATGCACTGAAATGTCGAAACAACAGACCGTGTGATCACGCGCGCTGTTTTAGGAGGAATGTGAGGCATGATAGAAATGCCGATCTAGCGAAACTACTGGAAAATTTCTCCGAAGAATTCAAATAAATGTCATGCTCCTCCTAGTAGCCTGTCCCACGATTTCTCTCCATTTCAATTCAGTTAGATATTTTTGCCCAACAGTTACGAGCATTGTGGTGTTCCGAATGGAGAAAATTGACTGGCAACTCGTTTGAACCAGGCAACACAGGTAGAAGCCAACACATTTTCCACAACAGAAAAGTCTCGGGAAATGTTTGATGAAGAGGGTCAACAGTGCATCGTTCTCATGACCTTCCTCAGATAGATCACCCATATTTATTGTGTACTTAGAACATTTTGTTGAAATTAACGTTTCTTCAATATGATAATTGTGACTTGTACTACGAGACACCTGGATTTCTGCGTCCGCAGATTAAGGGATCACAGTTCCGTTTGGTTGAAGCCGGTGAAGTATCAATGTACACACATCCAATATTATCAGATGGTCGGAGTTTGAATTCAAATGTGACGGCGATTCGGCGATAGTTTCTGGCTCCAATAATGGGGCGACCCCGTCTAAACCTATCTTTGTTTGGGGGTCGTTCGGCACAAGACACAATCTAATTTGTTTGTATTTCCAGACAAATGCTCCCTACCCATTGTTTCCGGCTATGGAACGGCATACTATCGAAAGTATGCGTTTAATGGACAACGGTGCGTCCCGTTCACTTACACTGGTGCTGGAGGAAACGCCAACAACTTCTACACCGAAGCAGAATGTTGGAGAGAATGTGAGAGCAAAGCGGTGAATCAGGTGAGAGGAACTTCGACATTTGTGACGCCGAAACCGACTACACCTGGTGAGTACCTTGGCGAGTAAAATCCGTTCTTAGAACCGGAATGGGCTGCATGTTTGGAAGGGATGTGGTCTTTGGAGATCTTTGTGATCTTTGGAGCTCGGTTCGGTAACAAAATATCCCATAAATTTAGTGGGTTTGGCTAGAACTTTCCTGAATAATTCTGCACTCTTTTTTGTATTTTTCTGTGAGAACTCAATGTGAGATACAGAACAGTAACCAGTCTAAGGGCGATCTAGCATATTGTTCATCGATCCTGATTTGGCTGTCTCCCATGACAACAGTAATGTAGAAGCCAACAGACGAACAAAGTGTTCTCATAATACTAACTTTCACTTAGTTGGTTTGGTTGTGACAACGGCTGATTATTAAGTTCCATTGAGGTGCATCCATTTTGTTATCTGAAACTCTACGATGAAAGTATTCAATCACTGGAACACACATGAGAGCGAATTTCTGGTTGTATTTCTGTCCGATGAATCTACTGGTTTCAAATTTTTGCACCTCCTCAGAAGGTGAGGAAATGACCACTTTGTTTAGCCATCAGTGGGCAAGTGAACGTCGCAACTTTGTATTAGCAGTTGACATCGGATCACGGTAGCATTTTCCTTTGAACTTTCAGACTCATCTAAGAAAACAATCTTAGCCTTTTCTACGTTGATACCCAAAGTAGTCAGACAACGAATCTTTGACCACCAAAGCCATGTTACCCTATTTCATCAAGCAATCAGGCTCGATATGTCGTTTTCCGACTAGTATAAAGGTGTCATTCAGAGGTGTTTTCCCTCATACCACAATTTCAGCTAAATGCTCTCTACCGTTGGACCGAGGCCGGGGGACTGCTTCTATTCCAATGTACGGATTCGATGGATATCGGTGTGTGTCGTTTGATTACGGAGGATATGGAGGCAATGCGAATAGATTTTTCAAGAGGCAAGATTGTGTTAGAGAGTGTGAAAAATGACGCCCTCCTGACCTGGTCCTTTCAGGCTTGCGTTTCACTTTGCAGCAGATTGCTTTACGTGCTCTCATTGACTTGCTCTTCTAATAAATCTGTCGGTTTTTCATTTGGTCACCCGTACTTTTGATTTCTCCGTGGGTAACACTTATGGGCCAGCGAACCTACAATCATTAGTTCCTGGGTGAACAACTTGAGCTATGCACTTTACGTGTCTTTCTCGGTTCACTTGACCTCATTGTGGAGTTTCTGTCACTGTTTCGTCCATCATGATCTAGCATAACTGGAGTATACAATTCGAGGATAATCCCGAAGTTCAAATATCTCTGCAAAACTCCCTCGAATCAATTTTTCCAAAGGCAAATCTCATGCAGGACTCCATAAAAGCATTCTCCATTGCTTACAGCGATAAAGGAACAAGGGTTTTCCTAAAAGAAACTACTCACAAGGTTGCTGAAAACTCTTCGACAGCTCATGACCGGTTTCGCCCTTCTTGGGGCTCATCAGGCAGGCACAGTCCCCGAGTTTCCGTCAACCTTGCGTTCTAAGTGGGTTGTTTCATTTTAGAAATAATCCATCTTCTGTTAGATATGTTTGTGAACACGTTGACTTCTTGGAAGTTATTGCAGTGTAAAGGCATTCACGTTGCGAAGTATTGTTGTGGAAAAACTGGACAACTGCTTGTTAGCACGCTTTTTATTGAAGTTAACTAGTGAATTCGCTTGATTAGATTGCTATAAACCTCCGCGTCTGAAACCAGTGTAACGACACTGATGAAACACGTAAGAAAATATACTCCAGTGCGTTTTTCGTACAAATTCCTGTTGCTAAACACATAAACCTGAAGGTGGAACCCTTCCATGAATGCAAGCTGACCGCAGGATGGGAGTACCGTACTTCACTTAGCTATTTCAACCGATAACTCTGTCTGCTAGAGAGTCACATGGTTGCTACCAAAGTTACGTAAAACAGGCCGAAGAAAAAGAGGCTGTGTGCGCCAAACACTTGAGTCAGATTCACAACTTATCTCGAACAAGATACGTGTAGGAAACATGTTTTGGGAAATCTGAGTTGACGTTTCATGGTTGAATCCACCAAAAAATTTAAATAAATAGGATGAGATGCCCTTGATTCTGTGAGGCTGCAGATCAGTACTTTGAGGCCTGATTTATTTTGGTTAACTCAGCTACCTGAGTCCATATCAGAGGTTGCCTTACCAGCTTGTAAATATCTGCTCTGGACTGAGGGAGACGCCTTCTATAGTTCCGTTGTTTGTAGGCCCACCATGGACACTGCTGTCTCTCCTGTCAGAATAAGACATTCTGTTCGTTGTTCGCTGAGCTATACACTTTTCTGAAAACGTTTCCTTACCGACAGAGGTGACATCTTTGGTGCGTAATGAGTTGGAATTGAGTCGATGTTTAATTGTTGAGTAGTAATGTGCTTGTTCGTATATTTGTCTGGTCGACTCGGCCTCTCACAATGATTGGCCGTTTGGATAGTCGGTCAAGTTTGTTAGATGACTGATTGTTTGCTTTAAGTCCGACCTTTCCAACTCATTCTGCATGCCCTCTAGGTCTTTCTATCCCATGATTACCCTTCTTATCACATGATCCGTCCTCGCCATTTGAGTTGCTTAGCTCTGAAAACAGAACAACAGCCATACGTACAACCTGAGCTGTCAACATTCTCCGCCCATAGCATAACACAGTCTCTTTCACCTTCCCAGTCGGTCACTCTCGGTTTAGTGCTCATCCCTTCTCCATTGATCCTAGAGAATCCCATTCTTCGCATGATATCATTCGTCTTTTCTCAACCAACATAATTCTTATCACTGCTATTGAAAGGAAGAAGGCCTTTGCTGCGGAGCAATTTATTAGAAAATGCCAACAGCCGGGTTACAGACTTTTGGACAGGGAAGTAAAACGCTCATTCGCATGTCTTTAATTTGGTTGACAGTAGTTTACAGAAACGATCTGCAGCACACCATTAAATGTGGAGCAAGTCAACAGGGAACCTATCGTATATGAGAGTCCCTTGGTGGAAGTCCGGTCGGCGGGAGCGTGTTTTTCTCCGCAGTTCGACTGCTACACGCACACCATGGTTGTCCGTTGACGTCATGGGTTCGGTTTCCCTTTATGTAGGTCCCAGTGCGTGCATGTGGGCGCGTCGGCACATGAGTGGTTGTTACGCTGACTAGGCGGTACAGACAATCCATGTCCGATGTGTCAGCTTAATGCGACGTGTTTGTGCGTATGAGAAAATAGACAAGCCTCGCGATCCAGTGAGCGACTGTGAGTTGAACAGTCAAGTATATGGGCGACTGGGTCGCTACACATCCATCTTCTCCTGAACGCGACTTCTTGAACTATCCTGGATATTCATTGACTCCAATCATTCAATGCTCAATTCCAAGCAAATGTTACAAAGCGGCTCCACAAATTCCCCAACAGATCTCTCCTTTTCAAGAGACACAAAGCGAAACTCCACGAAGAACACATTCTACCAGCATGCCCCCCATTAGTAGTATCACCGTTACACTACTGACTGCTTTCTGTCTTCCCGCAACAGGCTTGTCTGTATCCACTGCGAATTCCACTTTTCGACTCAATTATCAGAACTCGATGACTTTGTTTGCACTTTGATACGGAGAATGAAGTAGTACAGCTCCTTGGATGTGAACTTGAAATAAGTGCGAAAAAGTATAATAGACTTTGACGAGGGCTTTCCCCGGTCTCTACTGAACTGAGGCACAAAAGTTTCATGTGAATAGCTGTATATGGGTAATAATTGGCGGGTCGAAAGCCAGAAAAAAATTCTCGTTAAAGACAGGGAAAAAAACAGTCAGTGATGAGGAAAATACGCGAGATTACAATATTCAGGAAGAACCGGGATAAAACAGTAAATTTGCTTAACTTTGATCAATAGCAAAGCCGTTTCATCACAGAGGACATTGGTTCCGCCTTCTTGGGCGGAGAACAATCAAAGGATAAAATCACAGCTGACCGTTTGATAAAACTGACTTTGAATTCGACTGGTTTTTAAGGCTAACGCACCACACATCATCGTATAGGAGGCGAAATCAAGAAACCTGCGAAGAAGGCTGAAATGCACGCATCAACAATTTTCTATATTCGGACCGAGACGTCTTGGGAAGGTGGTGAACACATCTCGGCGGAGTGCAATGTCTGGAAGTCAGGCAATTAGCCGTTGGCATATGTGCACCCAGTTCAGAGGGAATACAACAAATGTTGTTAGATGTAAACGGAGAACGATAGAATGATTGAACGAAGAAGACGAGAGTTGGTGGAAGCAAGTAACTGCGCAAGATGATGTCGATATCTTGATCAGTGTAATAACTCGAAACAAGGCATCATTTTATGGCCTCAGTTAAGGCTTACAAAGACACAAGATAGTGACAACTCCAATGTACCGTCGTCCATCTCTGAAACAACGGAATGCACTTTAGAGGACTGAGCCTCATATGACATTATTGTGCTCACATGACACAGAGTAACAAAAATATTGCTGGCCTCACCCATAGGCGACTTGCAGCTTAAGTTGGGAAGTGGATGATATTAAAGGACGTCTTAATTGACTCTATGCAAGTCAGTGAGGTGAACGGCTGATGAACTTGTTAGTTGTTGTGGATGTACAAAGACCTACATGTTAATGACTCCATACACACACATACAGAGCTATTTCTTCTCCAGGTCGGGCGTTTGGTTGTCTATTAGTACAGTCTCTCCTTAGCCTTGCATTCCTGGTGGTCATATTGTACTGCTGGCCTGACATCTTAAGGACACTATCTCTCTCACGTGGTACTTTTGGTGCATAGCTGAGGATGGCCATAATACAACTCAGGAAATACATGCACTTTTAATTGTCTTTAATTTGGTTGACAGTAGTTTACAGAAACGATCTGCAGCACACCATTAAATGTGGAGCAAGTCAACAGGGAACCTATCGTATATGGGAGTCCCTTGGTGGAAGTCCGGTCGGCGGGAGCGTGTTTTTCTCCGCAGTTCGACTGCTACACGCACACCATGGTTGTCCGTTGACGTCCTGGGTTCGGTTTCCCTTTATGTAGGCCCCAGTGCGTGTATGTGGGCGCGTCGGCACGTGAGTGGTTGCTACGCTGACTAGGCGGTGCAGACAATCGATGTCCGATGAGTCAGCTTAATGCGATGTGTTTGTGCGTATGAGAAAAAAGACAAGCCTCGCGATCCAGTGAGCGACTGTGAGCTGAACAACCAAGCATGTGTGTGACTGGGTCGCTACAATAAGGAGTCCTTTTTGTGTGGAAGAAAATACATGTTTGACGTAGCTGGCGTGGAGTTGTTCATAGTCTTTCAATTGTGTAAGTTTAGAGTTTTGCAAAACGGATTAAAGGGCACAACCTGTCCAACTGAGCCATCCATGCATTACTGTAGCAATCTATATAAGTTGAGATATTTGCTGTGTGTAGAGTCACAAAACTCTGCTTTCTCATATATTCTCAGAACCTTTCAAAATGGAGCCCTCAGATGTTGTGAACCCGATGGAATTACTTCTGGTTTTTTTATTGAAAGCAGAGACGTAGGACGCCTGCGAGACGTGAAATTCCGCAAAAGCAACCCTGATTTGTAGATAATCTATTTAAAAGGTCAGATCGCCTCCTGAAACCTTAGGGTTGCAGGCAACGTTATTTGGTGTTGAGCATCGATGTGGAAGCGAATGGTTAGCGGTGAGGACTGGTATGATAGCGATACTCACGACATCTATACGCGGTCGGTGGACGAAGACACTGATCAAGGTGATGATGATGGTGCGAAATATGATTGGCGAATTTCGGACAACTAGATAGGGAATGGTAGAAACAGAAATTCAAGGATGGTGAAGTAATCTGAAAATCGGTCAACTCAGTCTGAATGGTCCTCAGAGGGGAAGTTGTGCAATCGAGGGCAAAGTATCGAGGGAGCCGGAAGGTGCCGAAGATTTATCCAATTGATTAGAAAATTTTTGCAGATAAAAACAATGTTTAATATGCACAATGACAGTAAAAAAAATTAATCCAGTATTCTCCGCAATTATACTAAAAAATAGCAAAGGGTGTGTCCCAAATTTGGTGGGAAAGTGTTAACTAGATATAGAAGCACATAGTCTGGGAAAGCTATGGAAATAAAGAGACTTTTTAGACTGAAACTCGATCTTGTCAGTGGTTCTAACCCATACGTGAAAGCCAAGGGACATTGCACGTATGCTTCGACGTTATTTAGAACCCTCAGTAGTGTGCACTTGCTAACGAAAATGGGTAACAGAAGTTGACAAACAATCTCTGATGCAGTAGCCTTTCATGTGACCATGGTGGCAACTTCAGAAAACCGAGAGGTTTTGAACATAATCTTGGAATGAAATGAATGACACTGAGTTCAAAAACACAGGATTTATGCATTTAATTGAGGATAATCCAGCTCAAGCCTTCGAATTACAGAATCTGACGAACTGGAATCAGGAACATGGTGTCAGTTACGTAGCTAAGGTTGGGGTATGCTAATTGAGAAAGTTGATTAGTTCAAACTTCTGATAGGGATCGAAATGTTCCAAATAAGTGACGGCAAAAAAAAACAAATTCGTCAGTCGAATAGAAGATGCTGTCACTCAGATTACATGACCATATTGGGGATCATATCGTCACGTGAGTCACAGACCAATTCATGAAATGTTAGAAACCTTATTGGAAGTCCTTTTAGAGGGTCACCAGATTTCTCAAATTCAAGGAGATGGTTGAGCAGAGTTGTGGCTGCTTTACTTTTTAGGGATAAAGAGTGAGTCAGAAAACATGTAAGTAAAGACACGAGTTTATTGTGTACAGGTAGTCAACTGGTCCGCTTTCGTGGTGCGTAAGCAAACAGCTGAGTCATACGTCCAGTCACCCCACAACCCAGTCATGCGAACAAATCAATCGGACACGCACCCAATCAGCCACTCAAGTCACACGCCAGATCGATGGTGGAACGACGAACGGACACACACACACGCAACTCTCTGACACACCGAAGCAGCCACAAAAATTTCCCCTTAGCGTGTGGATATTCAAATGGAAAATGAAGCGTACGGATCAAAAACATGAAGAGAATTTATTTTCATGACAATACAGTTACAACAAAAGGTCAAGTCACCTCTGAATGGTCGGTTAAAACTTGGATAGGCACTAGTTTGCGTCATCACTATCGTCACTCAAAGTTACTGCATGACGCATGTGGTCTGGGACTTTCTCACGCGCCCAAACCGGTGGCGAACTTCCACTTGTCAGAGGCCGATCTTTGGGCCCATCCGCAGATTTATGGGACTTCGGACTGCTACAGTTTCCTTTCGATTCTGGTTCGTAATCATCTTCGTATGCCTCCTCTTCGGCCACATCAGCTTCTGTAGCATCTGAGTCATCGGACTGAACCATTTCGACCCCATTGAGCATCGAGACTTTGTTCGGATCGGTTCTATTCGTAGATGGTTCTATAGTTATAAAGTTTCGAAGAATTATGTTGGGATCAGGAAATTAAAGTGATGTAAATGATTTTTTCTCAAGCTAATAATTTTGAATTCTAATTTCTAAACCTCAGGAGTGGTTTCTTTTGGATTCACTACCTCGCTTGATTTGATCAGAAACTGTGTTCAGCTGAGAACTGAAACAGAGGAGGCATGAATTTTTTTCACGTAAATCTACAAATTAAAGTAGTGTGGAATTATTGAAGTAAAAACTCACGCCACATTCCATGATTTATGCTACAAAATATGTGAAAACTGTCACAAAGGAGTGGGGCATGATGCTGAATACGTAGAGTTAGGTGATTTACGGATAAGCACACACACTTCAAAACAGTTGAAGGTGAATACACTTCTCAGGCGGTTGCTGGCAATTCTTCGATAGCCCACGACCGGTTTCGCCCTCCTTGAAGCTCATAAGGTAGGCGCGGACGAAATTAGCAAAATACGCTCATTTGCAAACCACTTTCGTTTTGCGGGAGACTCACCTGAAACCCAACTAAATCTCTCGTTTATGGTGCTTCTAAGCAACTGAATGTGCCGCACCAGACCGCCTCATGTTTCACGTCTAGACGTAATACACTACTCATAAGATATTTACCGTGGAGTAATGTGTCACTGGGTAGAAAAAGCAAGTAATAAGTTCACGCAGTTAGCCCAACTGCCAGGACAGTCGATTGGGCAAAAAGGTCTTCGGGATACGTCATGGAGTACACAACGGATACAGTGAGGTTCCCTCTCAGATCGAACTCACTTGATGGAGGTGATTTGTGTGAAGACTGTACCGTACGATGTGCCGGAGATCCAGCCAAACTTTGCAACCATTCCAGCATTTTTGACTCTCCACCGTCGTCGCCTTCTGATGCATCAATCATGGTGACCGGCTTTACAAGTCCAGGTGAGCTCTCTGCTGGTTGAATTGAAGCTTGGCCATATGAATTCTCAGGAGACTGAGCTGTGCGTGGCTTTTTTCCTTGGCGTTTCATGACAGCATTCGTTTTCATCACTACCTTTCTATCCCGTTCGGATAGCTTTGATATATCAAAGCCGCTAGACTGTTGCAAAGCCATTAGGTGTAACAAGGGGTTGGTTAGCGGATCACCACTTCTCAGCCCCCTCTTCGGCAGAGGCCCGCTTGTCGGAATTTCACCGTCGCTTCTTTGGTGCCTGAGTAAAGCTGATGTGTCTGACTCAGGTTCGGTTTCACTTGCAAGTGACTGGACGTGAAAAACAGACAAAATCCTTGACTTGACTCATCTGAATAGATTATGTAACAGGTTCGAGGCCATATTTCGCATTTCACGAGAAGGAAGACAAGACATGTGAAACTATAAAACAGGAATACTGTTGGCACGGACAGTCAATGTTGCGAAGTGAATGAAACCAATGGGACGATTGGTTTTATGTTGGAAGACGGTGTGATATAAGATTGAAAAGAAGCCGGTGCTAGCACCTTCCTACTCTTCAGCGACACGTCTCATCGAGTGATCACCAGCTGAACCGATTGAATGCAATCTACGACGGCCCTGCTGGTTATCGGTTGATTAGACTGGATAAGTTAAGTTGCTGGAGCCACTACGCCAGAGACAGTGATGTCCTACTGACACCGACGGCTTTAAAACTCTTTTGAGACCTTGTTGTTTTAATACAAACTGCCATCTTCTATCCCACGCTCCTTTTTGCAGTGAACTAAACGGTAGCATGCGGAACCAAAGTACACCCGGTTCACGGTTTACCGAATCGGACATACGTTCATACATACCTGGCCTTTTTAGGATACCGTGGTTACTGCTCCGTGATGTTGGGACATTGCATTGGTAAACTGCTAACAAAAATCACAACAGCACGGAATATTTCTAGACACCAAGTCAAGACACTCACACGCATCGGCCTGTCTACAGCACTTCAGCGATGAAATCAAGAAATACCGTGAGAACGATCATAGTTCAGGGATCAAAATAATGCCGAATCGCTAAAGTCATCTGGGATTGAACAGCAAACAGTTGGTAAAAACAGTTGATGAAAACAACACACCGAAGCGATCTTACATTAAGTGGAGTCTGCATCGTTCTAGTAACTGGAATCACTGAGTGTGTTGAAAAAAAACTCGTGAAATTCTCAAAGATAAGGGAGGTTGACTTGCTGTTGCTGCGGTCATTGTGCTATCTATCGTATTAACCTGCAAAATCAGACCGTACTACTTCCCATTAGTCGTTTGATTTTTGCGAAATGAGACCAAAACAGATTGGATTTGTTTGAGCAGAGTTCCCGAAATTGAAACAAAAAGTGGAGCACATGGAAAGTCGTAAGGGTGGGGTTCTCCAACACATCGAATAAGCCCACCCTTAGAGTGCCATGAAATGTAGTCTTTCGCATCGATTCACCTGGGATGATCACATCCGGTCTAAACACATGTTAAAAGGGCTATAATAAACAAGCCATAGAGAAGTTCAACTACGAATGAGGGATTTCATACTACACAGAATAGCTCAGACTGTTTGATATTCTTTTGTAAATCAAAGGATGCTTGTCGCACAATCAAAGTAAATTTTTAGTCCTATGATGAGGCGAACCGAAAGAAAACGGACCGATTAGAGTAATATAGTCATTCCTGTATGGGGTTCTCGCAAAGTGAATGATTGATGGTGCAGTAAAATACATACCCGTGATCGTTGCATAAACAGATTGCTCTCCAAACGTCCGGCCAACATTTGCATTGCTTCACTCGTGACCTGGAGAGGAGCCTCACCTTCCGAACGGTCGACAAGCCAAACACCATCGCTAAACGTGTTTGGTAGGGTCAGACTGAACACCTCACTTTGTCCTGTGCTTTCCGCCTGTGATTGAATCTGTGGCAAATCAGCTGCGAGCGGAGTAATGTCCAGTGACTCAGTCGATGCCGACTGCAACGGGGATGAGGACTGACTAGCTGGAGGTAAGTGGATGGGTGATGTCTGGACCGAATGGACTTCCGGTCTGGCGCTAGTAAGAGAATTTGGACAACAGCGGAGATTAGTCAAGAGTGAGAGAAAACGCAAACCGGCAAAGAAGATGAACTGTCCGGAGGCCAGCCGTCCCTAATAACCGAACATCACATCATTTGGACGGATGTGTCACGTGCAGGACACGGACCAAACGAAGGCACGTACTTATTGGGTAGAATGCCAGCCAATCCAAGTCGAGCATCTTTAACTCGATGGTTCTCGCCCCCACACGGAGATTCTGGTACGACCTTGTGGAACACTCTGTGACTACCCTATAAATACAGTTGTAATGATTTTCCTTTGTCTCCATTAAGGGCTGTATAGAGCTACCGTGCCTTCTGATATACCATAGTGGGCGAAGCAGGAAGTCAAGGGACCGAGGCAGAGTTGCACCACCGTTCAGCAAGACACAACATAGAAACCGTACAACAGAAGGATCGCCCAATTGATGATACGCGACACTGCCCTGCCTCCGGACTGGTCGAAATAGCACTGTTGCATGCTTTGAGTCGCAATTTTATGCAGCTCATTTCGGGAAAATATTCCGAGGATTTTTTACGAATTATCTGTCACTAAAAAACAGACATGCCACAAGAAACAGTCATGTATGTAATCACTTCATCAGTTGATGTGTTGAGGGGAGTTGTCGATAAATGAACCAGACCCTTGTAACATCCCAGAGAACAAAGAAATGTGCACCGCAGAACGCTTAAAACATGTGTTTTCACCTACTTGGTTGTGATTTTCAAGAGAGAGTGCTCTTTGCTTTTCAAACCTGCCTTATACACACGTTCCCTGACCTGGCACACTCGTCAGAGGGTATTCTGCATGTGGTCTGATACCTATACTATACAGAACCAGAAACGAAATTTTTATGACACCTGCTTTCGTCATCATAAGGTTGACGAAAACCACGCATTTCAAAGTAATCTCACACCGTTCTGAATTGCTCGGGGTCACAAGTCTGCTTGGGATAGAGGTGAGATGTTTGAGGTCAATCATGAAGCATCTACTTGAGGTGTGGAATTTCGTCAACCAGGATAACGCTGACCATCTTTTGATACACGTATATGCATTCACAAGCGTCCGCTGATGTTGCTTCTATGCGACAGACAATTCTGATTCACAACTGAATAACGGAGCGTTTGGTCTAATGCTTCACCCCATCACAAATCACTGCGTGAGCCATTCAATACCAGACGATAACAGGTGTCCATCAAAAAACTAAAACAAAACTCGAAAAAGGGTTGTCAGTTTCGTTTACTTGACCGTCCGGATTTGTGTGCAAACTACCAGCCGGGTGGTTGCCATTTCAGAACTCTATAGGGATCAGACAAGTATGCAGTACTTCTCACCTTTTCAGCATAGATTGACCTCGTTTACAGAATGAATTTTCCAATTGAAATTCCTTAAAGCTCCTCTGATACATGTGCTTTCTCAGACCACCAGATATGGGTAGTACCTCAATAAGTTGAAACAAATGCAATCAGCCAGCAAGGTTATTCGTAACCATCAAAATGTTGTGCACACTGGACACCCCTTTACCTAATCAGGTCGAAACGCGGACCTAATACTCAATAAGCCACACACCACAAATCCTCTCGGTTCTGAATATCCGAACGGGAAGGAGAAAAGCTCAGATAACCAGCTAAGCTGTGCTACAAATAATTTCACACGCAATACTACTCATAAACAGCATCACACCAAGAAGTTAGATTGGCCGATTGGGAAAACAGCAAACTCGTGTGGTTATTCATGCATAAGTTGTGCTGGCTCGGCCACGTGCTCCGCATGCCAGTCCACCGACTTCTTGAAGGGTTCCCTTTGCAGAACCACGCGAAGGGTGGAACCGAACCAGGGGAGGTCAAGCAATGACTCGGCAGTGATGTGTGAAGCCATTGCCGGCATAATCAACTGCGCTGTCATTGTCGTCTTCCCGGATGGGGTCCCGAGACGAACCACATTGATGGTTGGAGACATTGTCAGACACGAAACAGTCACGTCCTCAATGGCGCTGGTACATCCAAGCTATTGCCTTCAATGTATAGATCCCTTCTCAATCTCCCCACGCGAAGGTCCACTGACAAAGTTGAATTTACGCATCCATTTATCAGCTCCCCCCACCTATGCGCAGCTACCTACCCCACCTCCCCTAACTATCGATGGACAAAATTGTGGCAGCTACAACTATTGTACGACAGATACGCGGTTCTTACAGCTGGTAGCGATGATGATGATGGTGATGATGATGATGACGATGACGATGACGATGATGGTGATAACGCTCTCAGCTGAGTCAAATTCTGAACTACCGTCAATTTGCAATGGTCAACAAATTAACAGTGTGTTAGGTTAACGAGGTAGAGAATAAGAGCCATTTAAGTGATGAATTGTTGATTACAATGGTGCTTGCGACATAAAAACAGGAGGGCTACTGACGGTTTATATCGACTACTTACCAGTGTAACGGTGATACTACTGATGGGGGAGGCATGCGAGTAGTATGCTTTCAACTCTTAAATTCACTCTTGAAATGGAAGATCTATTGCGGAATTTGTGGAGTCGCTTTGTAGCATTTGCTTAGATTCGAGCAACAGTTAACGAATAGCCAGCAAAGTTCAGAAGGACCCGTTCAAAGAGGAAACGGATATTCAGTTTCTGTAGACAAGATGCCCATGAGAGCTTTGCTTCCCTGCCCAATAGTCTGTAACTGGTCAGTTGGCATTTCCTATTAAATAACTCAGCAGCAGAGGCCTTGTTCCTTTCACCAGTATTAGAATAGGATGTGCTATATGGAATCAGTACAGAATATATATGGCACTATATGTAGGATGCATTATGGACAGTTGGACTAAAGACAGCTGATTAAAAAGTACTGAATCTCGTCGCCCTACCAGTAATCTGTAAGGAGCTCAGATGAACGATAAATTTCATCTGATGAGTGGAACCTCCATCTGAGAAGTAGTCACGTGAGCAGCTAATCAACACGAATGGCCACGTGATATGGATCTCATTTTTAAAGGATAAATGGCGCTAAATCCTGCCAAAGTGTGAGTTAATCAGACTACTGATCAGCCGTTTGTGATCGAACGGTGAAGTGTCCAAACTACTAGTCGGGAGGTTGCAAGTTCGTCCTGGAATTTCGTGAGAAGCGCACTGCTGATGAATTTCAACAGAGGTCAACAGTGCTTCCTGAGTTTTCAGTTGGCTTCAATTACATTACAAAACTACGCTAAAACATGCCGTACAGTTGTGCCAATATTCGACATCAGTTTGCCTCGGACCCATGCTGTTTCTGCAAAGTGAATTTCAACAGAGGTCAACAGTGCTTCCCGAGTTTTAAGTTGGCCTCAATTACATGACAAAGATACGTTAAAAGATGCCGTACAGTTGTGCTAATGTTCGACAGCAGCTTGTCTCGGACCCGTGCTGTTTCTGCAAAACACTGTTGACTAGTTAGGAGTGCATTTGCCGGCCAATATATCATATGTGAGTAGAGTCAGGACCGTCATTAACCGATTTATGAGGATAGAATTGCCTCAGCTGCGGAATCAGTTATGCTTGCAAGCTGACATTGTCAGGTGAAAGTGATCCAGACTTACCGAACACGGTCAGATGCTTTTGTTAATGTTCCACCTGACTGCTCTGGCATTGTCGGCGTCGGGGTAGGAATCCCATTGTGAGAAGAGACATCGTCGATATCGTGCAGCGTGCTTACTCCTTGCATTCGGTCTTCCTCAGCCAGTTGCTCCTGAATCTGAAGGGGAATACAGACTTTGCTAAACTACCACGAGGAAATGGGACTAGTGTCCAGAAATATTGTCCTCGATAGGCAGTGGTGATAATAACAGTTGGAAATAGGGGCTATAAAAAGTTTGAAGTGACATTGTCACATGACAGTCCTGGTGATCAACTGCATTTAAGCAAGCTGACCTCTAGACTAAGGCATGTGGTTACAAACTGCTGAAACTGGTTATGGGCTCTTCGTCAGGTAAATGATACATTAAGTTAAAACCTGTTCAGACGTGAAAATTCAGATTTGTCCAACGTGCGTTGGTGGAGTAGTAGTTACACGCTCGCCTCGCATGTCAGATGTTTGAGGTTCAAATCTCGGCACGGCGATTGGATATGCACTGCTGATGAGCTCTAACAAGAGCGAGACTCGAGTCCAGTGCTTCTTTTTGGTGTGTGGACTCACCGGAATAATTACGCCAGAACGGGAGCAAAGCGAAATACAACCCATGACGAAGCATCGTTTGTCGTACTGCTTGGATGGATGCTTTTTTCCGGTTGGGATGAAAAATCGAGTTGCATATCTCCAGCCAACACGGATACAGGGGTGAGTCGCTCCATATTGGTTCCAACCGCTGGTTTTCGTACGGTTTTAAAGTATAAGTTTCCGTTAAGGCCCCTAATTTTCAAATCTTGTGTATCATTTTGGGCCGAATGCTGTCAGGCAAAAACATAAGTTCCAGAGATTGAGAACTTCTCAGCGGAAGTCCTTAAACTCGGGGTAGCACGTGACCAGATGCACACAACTATGGTGTACATCCTGTTGGCTGGATGCAGAAATGCAAAAGGTCTTACAGAGCTGGCAAGATATTGTGGACGAGGTGCAGAACGAGGGCAGGCAGTCTCAGGGGAGTACCTAATGAGAATAACGACCTAAGCATGTGTTGCGATCTTAGTTATTGATCTAAGATGATATATGATGCAGTGTTTCCTTTTCAACGACTTCACATCACAGATGCTCAGTGTGGTGTACTAACGTTGTCAACTCATGAAAGTATCATACTACAGATTTCTATTAATCCACACTGTATCGTTCGACTATCAGCAGCCGGTGAACTGTGACTTTTAACAGTAATAAATAACATTGTTGGATGAACTCACCGACGGTCCGACTGCTACGTCATATGTGACACGGAGCGGATGTGGACCAGTCGGTTGTTGACCTGGGCTCGAGAGTCTTGTTTGTCCAACTTCTGCTTCCGATTCGGTCGATTTTGTCGGTCTCAGCGAGGGTGCGGGTGTTAGACTGGACGATGGGACTGGACTGCGAACTGAGGAAATCGGTTGTAGCATTGGATCGATATGCTCCAGTAATGCCGTTTCGACCATTTGACGGAGCTGCTGTTCTGATGGCGGTACTAATTAGAAAAGATGTGCGCTTTGTTAAAAAGGATCGCTAATGATGAACGAAATCAAACGAGAAGTGTATCGGAAAATTCGATTCTGTACGGGCAAGTCAAACGTTCAGCATCTTGATCCCTAATTTATCCAAAAATTTCCGCACACAGTAAAGGGCTGGACTTCCGTCTCAGGTAAACTCGGAGCCGCCAATCAAGAGCCGATAGGTACAGATTGAGACATTCGTGAGGTTGGCCGATTCTGCTCCGGGGATCAATTGACTTAATACCAAAGAATATCTACTTACGTACAAGGTTATCGGAAATGAATGAGACATTTGAGTACACTTGACTTCGATCCCCACAAACGATATAAACGGGACAGTTCTAAAGAGGAGTGGATTGCCTATCGCGAAAGTTGTTTCGTCCTCCGAAAAGTAGTCTCGCACGCAAACATACTTGAATCCTGTCTTAATCAATGATTGGTCAGTCGGTTGGATTGGACATGATCAAAACGAAAGTTACCACTTAATGTATTTGATTGCAACAAGTTTTACTATCAGAGCGTTATCAGACAGTCATAGACAAAAATTCGAATAAATTCTTTTTAAATTCCTAATCGTCTATGTGGATGTTGAATATGGGTGTCCAGAGCAAGGGAATAACACCCAAGATGGCAAGGGGTAAGCTATCCTATGAAAGGATTCATTTCCGTGGAATTACTAGTTCCATGAAAGCTCATTTTTCAGGAGTGTGGGTTATAGACTGATATCTTCAAAACGACNTTGGGATATATATATATATATATACATATAAGCCCGTTTCGTACAAAGGAATACCGGTGTATGGAAACCAAACCTAAGGTTCTGGGGTATTAGATTGCTAATAGATAAGCTGGCAAAAAATGCAACTAATGCGTGCTTAAACCGTAGTGTTGTGCCCATTTTTTTACGAGCCCAAAAACTTGGTATGCCTACGGTGCCAGCTTCAGCCTGCTGAATATCAGCTGAGCGATGATGTAGCTCCAGATCTTATGATAGCTGCATGCAGGCCTCGATCTAGCTGAGTATACCCTAGCGTAGTCCAACATAGTCTCGGGCACGGTGGAAGATGATACCGGTGTTCGAGACACCGCTGTTGAAACAGTTGGACTGTCTTTTCTAGCACTATTCAGGAGCGGTGGGGTAGTTTTTGGGACTAATCAGATGCGCGGATATTTCAGAGCAAAGATGAAACGGCCGTAAAGTGCTGCTCTGTCCTTCAGTATAGACCGGATTCCTTTGAAGGATTAAGGCCCTACAGCCACATACTGCGTAAATACGACGAGTGGTATGGATTTGGGAAACATGTGGAAAGAAAAAGTATCACCAAACGGGGACACTGCGTCAGTCGGATACGCCTATTGGTGGAAAAACGTTTACAACGAAACTGCCCAACCCAACGAACAATTAGGCAGTCTGCCGGATATCTACCTTCTTCGTTCTCATGACTACAATGATTATATTCAGCCGCCTGATTAGATGACACTCAGAGCGTCGCAGAGAATCCATGTGCACTAGGTTGCATTCCCAAAGGTTTGGTTGGTACGCAAAAACTCTTCATTTCCCCATTAAGAGTGAGCTCGAATCACGGATATATTCAGTGGCGTAACATGAAATCACATTGAACCATTCACGTTTCACAGACTCGGCCAGTTTTGCTAGCTGTGTTCATGGTCCATTCTCAGTTTGCACAAAGTGAGCAGGACTGCATAGTGTAAATGTTTCCACTCCGGAGTTAAATGTATGACAGCAAAACCGCAGTCGAAGAGGGGGTCCGGTTCAAACGAAGTCGATCGGATACGATGTGCACATTATAAGGTTACAAGAAAGGTCACGACTCACATTACATTATTGAGAGAGAAAATGATGGTACCTATTAAATCCTGCTTCATGTGCCATATTAGCCACTCCACCCATTTTCCCCAGTCTGCCGTGACAAGCTATTTCGAGAAAAAGTGCGTTCATAGAGCATTTTAGGTTGGAGCAGAAATTATTGAAATTTAGTAGGATTTAGTGAGCCGCATCTCATTTGTTGGGATATCTCTTGCGGTTGCAACATCTTTGACAGAGCCGCAGATTTTCATTTTCAGAGCCCCTGTTTATCCGTTCAGGTGAAAAATGCAAACTTACACACAGGTGGTCTGGCTGTGTAGGTTGTAGGTGTGGGCTTCTCAATTTGGCTAGCGAGCTGGAGAATTATTCGTGTAAAAACATCTTCCTCTCGCCTGCTAAGAGGTTGTGGAGCTGGAGGAGGGGGTTGCACGGGTTTTGGGGGGAAACGCGATTCATACTCCAATCCAGTGCCACTCTCAAACACGAATTTTGGATCTACGTGGAACGGATCCGGGACCTGGAATGGAAAATCAGCGACGACCTTTGACCACATTCTCAGATGGAACATGCAGCTAACATTGGTTAAACAAAAACAGAACGGGAGAACAAAAGTCGTTCAGGTCTTGATACCTACCGTCTTTGTCGGCGTGCTGGTCTGTACCGCATGCACACTAGGAATATCAGTCTGAGCACATTTGGAAGAGACTTCTGGAGCAGTGTGCACATTCTTGGTCTCGGACTGCTGAAACAGATGTGCACATCTCATAGAATTATCATCTTTACTTCAGCTTTCAACAAACGTCTGGTGATCTTGAAGACTATTCTGCGAATGTGCAAAAGCAGACCACGAGGATGACACAGTTGCTGGTGACCGGGGGAGCATGGATGGAATTTTTAAAGAATCCTTGGTTTTGCGTATTTTGCGCGAAAAAATCAATAATTCTACCCTTTTTGTCACTTAGTTGCACTAACTGCAGAATTTATTTCCGCACCTCTCGAATGCTCCACCGTTTCCGGCAGTCCTAGCCGCAAGAATCACAGTGCCATTCCGATACCCGGCATGAGACGTCCACTCCTAGTTTCGCGTATGGCCTTGGCTAATTCCAATAAAATTGTCGAAGGTTTGCCATTTGTCATTGCAAAACCTCATAGGCATCTTAAATCTTACAGTCATCGGTACATAAGGGCAGTACTTAACAGTGCTAACATTATTTGCCGTCGGAGACGACCGCATTTGATCGTGCTTATACACCTTTTTCGATGAATTCTGACACCTACAAATGGTACCGCACAAAGATGTGTTTCTGTGCATCAGTTATTCACATTGAGCGCCATTTATTGTGTCCATTATTTTAACTACTTGCGAGAAGTTGAGTAGTCTGGTGGTTAGACTTCCACTGGAGAGCAGATGACGATACGCGGTGGAGTTATGAGTGACTGTGATCAAACCAAACACAGACGAACAACACGCGATAATACAAGCAACTGAAGGAGCCACCACCACTCTGTAGATGGTTTTCGGCAAAGTCCTATGAAAAATGAGTTTTCTCAGTTTCTGCCAGAGACAGCTTCAGATTGAAAGCGCCATGTCACAAGGGCATCCACGCATCTGACCCGAATCAGGGAGTATCCGCAACAGGAATCGTTGCAGATGAAAACAAGAATGTCTCGTGGCTTTATTCACAGAAATACCGATAATTTACCAATACAATCCTGAATTGCCTGGATGAAAAACTGGATAGAACAACGTCAAGTGAAGCACAAATAACGTGAAAGCAAAACCAATGAATTATATCAACAATTTTTAGAACACTCACATCCAACGCACACGTTTGAACATTTTGTGTACGGATCTGTGGATCGTCTGAAAAGGCATGCTTGTTGGCCAAATGGGTGGAAGAAGTAGGAATGGAGCTGAGGTTTAGATGGGTGCAACAGCTGTCTAAAACAAACGTCCACTCAGTGCAAACATATGGCTATTCGTTCACCTTCCCTTCCTGATAATATGGCACGCCGTGCTTGGTGGGTTTGCTAAATTTTCATCACCAATCAAGGAGACTCCGCCACTGTGTACATCACTGGCGGGAAGATCAATAACCGCCAGGAAACTCACTCGAGCCAACACTATTTCGACTCACTGCCAATTTAATCTCTCCGGTTCGTCAACTGCTTCGCTGACAAGTTCAACAGCATGTGGCATGAACAAATCTACAAGTAAAATTACCGCCGTTTTTATTGAAGAAAACCCAACTTAGTGTTACCGCACCTACATGCTGAGGCCCCTGTGGGACAGAAAGTGCAGTAGATGTCCGCATTATTCTCTGATACTGGGCATTCTCACTTCTAGCCTTTTATCAACAACAGGGGTGACATCATCGTGCAATCTGTAACGCACTGGAACGGTTCACCACCGTGTAATTGGCAGAGCTATCGGCGGGTGTGCATGAGTTAACGTGTTGTCTCATGTGCCAATATGACCCCAGTTTCCCTGGTTCAAAATGACAGAACAGTGAACCGAGTGTGTTTTTAGTAACTCTTCAAGCCCAAAGCAACTGGCCAGAAGAATTGAACATTATTCATTTGACACATTGGTTAGACAGCCTTGCATCCGTTCCCACCAATAATGCTATCCAATGTTTTAATCGCATATTCTAGTGGAAATTATCTGTGACGGAAGCCGATAAGCACTTGCGCCCTAGTGTGCAATCCTGTATGAAGTTTGCATTCACCTGCCTCCGCATCTGAGCTCGGAATCCGTACAGATCTCAGCGGCTGAACCGATGGTAAGCGCTCAACTGTAGCACCCTTTCGGTGTCAAGCTGCCATGTCCCCCAAAGGAAGCACGAGTGGTGGGATACTTCCAGGTTGCCCAAGCCTAAACAGGGTAGGCCGAGAGTCAGAGCTCGGGTTTGAACCACGATCTTCCGGTGAGTAGTTTCGTGCTCCAACCACTGAACTATCTAATCGCGGTAAAACGTTTTTAAAATTACCTGCAGCCATTGTCGAACTGCACTTATTTGCAAATGATATCTTTTAACGAAAAGTTCATCGCGATCCCCCGTTTATGATATTCTGCAATTGACCGTACCGAGATATTGCTGTATAGTTGCATGACATAAAATACTACTCACAAGTTGGTTGAAAGCTATTTGACACCTTGCTACCGATTGGTACATGAGGAGGTATTGGTGCAGAAGATACGGCTTAAGAGCAAAACAAACGCGAGATTCAGTCACACTTTTCATTAACGCTATGTTAGTTTTCAAATGAGTGCATCTCACCAGTTTCGTATAGTTTTCTGCTCAGGTAGAGGACAAATTTGGCGGAAATCTGGTGCTGACGCGCAGTTGATGAGCCCATAGAACAGCAAAGAATAGTGATGTTTTAATGAGTTTTTGGAAATTTAGAAAGTAATCAATCAGTTGGGTTCGTCTACGTTGTAATTCCTTGTTAGAGATCACGAGTAGTGTGCATATCACGAACTCTCAGGGAGATTCCAAGCCACGACTATTTTAACTGCAGTACAATTTTGGGTCGACAAAAAAATAAATGGTGTTCCAATCAAGGAAAACAAATTCACGGTTATTTTACGCCTTCAAAATTTTGCCAGACTGTCAAAAATCAAGTTACCTGGCTAGGCACAGTGGACTCCTTTGTTTGAGGTGGCACTGCTGAATACTGGTAGCGACCAAGCGGGACGAGACCAATCGACATTGTGGATTCTTCGCTTGTGGGTTGTTTCGGCGATATGGCCTTCCGTTCGAAATGCACAGATTTTGTGGGAACACGTCGAGGTGTTTCTGCTGGAGGTGGAAACTTACCAGTGAAAATCTTGCATCATGCATACACAATCATTAAAGAAAACTACGCTTAGTTCAATCTCGTAATCTAGATGGCTCATTGGACAAAGTTCACCCACCTAACCAACAGGACACTGATTCGAAACTGTCCCTGATATTTCGGCTCAGGGTTTCACGACCTGCTCAGATATTTATCCTTGTACTTTCGACGCAGTTCAGGCATCTGTTGAGGATGTCGATACCCACAAAACGGCTTATTTTTGAGTTAGTACCCAAGTTATTTTTTTTTTAATTTTTAATTTTTAAATTTCGCGCCTTTTCCGCCATGTTGCACCTCAATCCAAAAAGACCGCGCTCTTTTCCTATTGGCCAGTTATACTTTGTGTGCACTAACTGATTTACCGCTCCCCAAGGTCGCCCGAAATATAAATATACGACGTTGCTCTCGCTCTAATTCGCCTTTGGTTGGGGCAGTAAGAGCCCTCTTCTGAAGATCTGGTCTTCTTCGCTCTTTTTGCGCTAGGAGTGGTTGGGCTCGCGTCATAGCTGGGGATTCGTGCGCTCGTTCCCAGGTCGCGTATAGCTGTTGATCATACCCGATTCCGATACATATCAGCATCCCACATGCCATGTGTTGGTGCCAGCTTTTTTAAAGAAAGTTTGATCTTCCATAAGTTAATTTTAGCAACTATTTTACTCGCAAAGTTTAAATTCCGGAGAAGACTAGTGTCTGGAATCCGTAATTATAACCCACGCTAGATCTCAATTTGTGGGAATCTAAAAAGCGATCGCCGCTCATGACTGGCCCACTGTCGATGTCAGCTTATCCCATCTAGGCGTAAAGCAATTTACGTTTTCTTGCGAGTGAACGTTTCACTTGTGTTCAAGTTGCGCACTGGTGAACAAATGCATCCCAATGTGATGGCAACTAACTAGAAGAACGTATCTAGTAACTAACGCTGGGTCAACAGGACAGTGAATATCACTTTGATACCCCTTTGTTCCCTTAATGCAAACGCCCCCGATCAAATTTGTGAATAAGCGTGACATATTTTTCGCATATTAAGATACTCTCATAGAAATGAATGGGGCAAAAGATTTCATCAATTCGAATGCACCACTTCTGCGGCTCAAAGCTGGCTTTCAAGACTGAAATGATTCGTATCGACTCACAATAGTTACTCAGAGCTTAACAATGCTGAACGCAAGTGACTTGCTTCTCTAACGACACGTTTCATGCTGCTCAGTAACTGATCTATCAGTTTATCAGAAAACTCTGTAGTAAAGTCAGTTTAAGGTAAATAAACACAGCTGCGGGTACAAGATGAAACAGACCAACGTCTGCACCAAAACTGGATCGGAAATTCTCACAAAATTTCAATTCAGAAACCACCAATTTATAAGACAACCTGTTGGAACGTAGTCTGATTGAAAATAGAGATCTGAAACAGTTCAGTCAGCTGATTCTCATCGATTACTCAAAATTCTTGTACTCATAAAGCTCTTCAAAGGTTTGAATTTTAGTCTAATCAATAAAAATAACCGAAAAAAATCCACAGCGAACCTCAGCACCCTTCTACTCACAACGCACTGATGATGCCGCCTCGACTGGTGGTCAAACGTTTGCAACAAAACTGTCCAGCTCGGCGAATAAACCAGCGCTCATAAACTTGTTTACGCAGGCTGATAAGCGTGTTGGTAAACTTTTCATGCCTAGAGATTGACCAGTCGGCCGCTCCCCCATCGTTTGTTTATACTCAAGACCCCGCAATGTTTTCAGAACAAATGAAACTGCTGTACGGTTTGGCGTACAACTCCGAGTCCGTTTCATCAGTATGACAATGTAAGTTGTTATCCAGCTTTGTTATAATACAGAATTGCATGCTACTTTTTCTGACATGTCTTTATTCAAAACCCTTGTGCCTAACAAATAGGGTCACATGAATACATTGCGTCATGTTTTCAAACTAGAAACGCCACTTGTTGTTGGCATGGGGAGTGTGTATGACATCAGAGGCTGTCAGTGAACCTCGGTACCAAGATGTCCATGCGAACTCAATTTGAGATTTACACTTTTACTGTCGCTTCTAGGCTGAGGTCACGCTGCTTCTCAGTTCATCGTGCAGTGTTGTAGCCTTCATTTCCGCGGGTGCTTCAAACACTTTCTGTTTATCGGTGACTGTCAAAAAGATATTTAGGATTTCTAATGTCCATACTTCGTGTCGCAACAGTGCTGCGGTACCTGGAAGTCAGTGATCCTTCAGGGAGTCAGAACTGACATGTGTGCGCCTCCATATGCGCCCCCACGCATACCTGAATCCGGTTATCGGCCCAAAAACATGAGACACTGTGTACGAGATAGCAGCTCACACTCACTAAGCTACAGACTTCAGTGCGTCCATGATATGGAAAAATGACATCCAATCCGTCGCGCGTCAAACGCTGCGAATGCAGTTTAATAACGGCTGATCAGGTTCAAATATGCTACAAGAGTTAAAGTGATTATTTAGGTGGATACGGCTAGTTCACCAGGGACTGGATGTAGAAGATAGCTTCAAAGGCCACCTGGCAATGGATTGAGTACATATTCGACTAGGTATTTGGGGTCTTGTTTCGGTCTACAATGAGGGGCGCATCATTTGCGAGTAGTAGTGTACGTCGAACATGTGACTCTTATGACAGCAAGTAGGCGCAACGACCCTCAAAGAATGGCGAGGATTGGGGTGAGGCCAACAATAAGGCGAAGCATGAAGATCTCTGCGCCACAAGCCTGATTACTGGAATGATTGTGTCGCTCCTGCTACTCAGTTAAAATCTCTTTTCGGGTTCATGTTTCTGAAATGACACGTATAAATTATCAGCAAACAAGACAGAAGCTAACTTGAAGGTTTTCGAAAAAGTTTGGTGACAATCGGTGGATTTATTGTTGGGCAACGTTTCGCTTTTGACACAAAAGCTTCGTCAGGCCAAGTGACTAGGTTCCGACGTTGATCGAGATTTAAGGCGGAAGGAGAACCAATGAGCTAAGTCAAGCTAAATCTCTGTTGGGTGTCGGCCGAGGGATTTTAGTGTGTTAGAGTGGCTGAACAAGTGTTGGGT
>NW_008751919.1:134074-144668 GCF_000715545.1 Opisthorchis viverrini | reverse complement strand
TAGACCCTAGGCTGGACCCAAACACATGTAGGTTTCCCCACCGACCCAACACTTGTTCAACCACTCTAACACACTAAAATCCCTCGGCCAACACTCAACAGAGATGTAGCTTGACTTAGCTCATTGGTTCTCCTTCCGCCTTAAATCTCGACCAACCTCGGAACCTAGTCACTTGGCCTGATGAAGCTTTTGTGTCAAAAGCGAAACGTTGCCCAGCAATAAATCTACCGACTGTCACCAAACTTTTTTGGAAACGATGGTCTCCACTTTCTTCCTCGCGGTCTTGTGGTGCTCGTGTTCGATCAATGATCCACAAACTAGGTCACTGATGATGTCATCGGTCGATCGATACCCATAGGGTCCGCGAGCTACGGTGCCAAAGTGTGGGAGACAGCTAGTTTACTCGTAGCTGTCCATGAGCGATGTTCAAGGCTGGCCGTCCCTTGCTGTTTCGTGTCTATTTCAACCCGAGTGGAAGAAAGTTCACCATTCCCATCTCAGTTTGCGTTGCAGATGAGTATCGAATTTCCATCTCACATGAGAGATTATCTAGTGTGTTTATGTTTGAGTACAGCTCACTCTGCCCTACATTCAACCTACAAACACCTCACCCAAATTGGAAGAATTTTAATTATACATTTGGGGTTTATCTGCTCGTTGGGCACCACTCAGGGAAGAAAAAGATAGGAATCTGAAAGCGGTGGTCACTTAAGTCCAAATTTAAACCAGGGCGACCTACTCACTTGGCCTGATGAAGCTTTTGTGTCAAAAGCGAAACGTTGCCCAGCAATAAATCTACCGATTGTCACCAAACTTTTTCGAAAACGATGACTACCCAATCGGTTTCAAGTATTTTCCACCTAACTTGAAGGTGTTTGTTTACGATCAGATACTGCGTTGTCGAAGTGATATTTCACCGTTGTGCACGTGAACAAAACAGAATTGTCACTGGAATCAGCTAGGTGACGAATAGACTGCACAGGTATCATTGCATGGCGTAGTTTTGGCGCCGATCACCACGAAAAGTTCGAGCATCCAGTTGGTAGTACACTTTACAAAGATGGATACTACATGAACCAGATGATGCGCTGGTTAAATGTTTGTTGTTGATAAGGGCAGTTCGTAGGGGAGAAGGTATAGGAGCAACCCGCAACTCTTGCGTTCATTATCAACCGGCAGTCACATCAGTAAGTTTGGGCATACATCTTGATCCCTTTGGCTCTAGACAACTCTTAACAGAATCGCTGGATACTTAAGCCCCAGTTGTGCCCTACTGACTCACCGCTACGCTCCAGTCCGTCCCTGAACAACGCACTGATTAGGTCACCTCAACAGGGGTGTTTTAGTGTTTGCAATCAGCCTTCTCGGCGAACATCTACGTTATCTGAGCCACCAGAATTCTTCCACTACTAAATACTATGAAGTCAATAGCTCCAAGTCTTTCGAACACCCAATTTCATTCATTGCAGTTTCAGCGCCAACATTGCAGGTGTCTCTCAGGCTCACTTCTGGTGACAATGGATGAAATTTTCAAAAGAAAACAGTTGCATTCTACTGAGGAAATGACCCAAAGGGGATAACCGTAGAGGACTGAACTCTTCTGAGGTAGACCCAACAGCAAATACTATGCTTCAAAGAACAAACAAAACCCGATGACATTTTTTGGAACTTCTCTTTCAACAAGGTATCGACATCAACACAGGAGGAGAAACAGTTTGCCAATTATATAATTTTTTCTTCACAAATACAACTAAAGGGAAACTCTAATCGAGTCTCGCGAAAGATGATATTTTCATCCGGATTGGGAAGGCCAGAGAAACATTTGTGAACCTGCGTCACCTGTGGCGTGGGCATGACATCAGCTTATCCGTCAAGAGTCGAGTTTACAATGCTGCGGTGCGCTCCATATTACTATGTGGATCAGAAACCCGGCCGCCGAGGACGTCAAAAGACGTTCAGTGTTTGACCATCGATGTCTTCGGAGCATTGCCCGAATCTGGTGGGAACACCGGGTCAGCAATGCTGAAGTTCGTCCAATGGTATTCGGGAGAAATAACTCACCCTCCATAGAGGAACTGATCACACTGCACAGGTTGCGCTGAATTGGCCACGTGCTGCGTATGCCAGTCGACCGACTTTCTCGAAGGGCTCTTTTCGCACAACCACGTGAAGGGTAGAAGAGAGCCATTACCAAAAAACTCAGCTGCGCTGGTCGATGCCTTCTTTCTTGATGGGGACCCCGAGACGTGCTATATCAATGGTTGCAGTCCTTGTCAGCCATGTCTCAGTTGCGCCCTCAACGGCGCTCACGCATCCAAGCGACTGCCTTCAATGCATAGCTCCATTCACAATGCCCTCAATTAACAGTCCACCTGCAGTGCTGTATTTACACACTAATTTATCATCTCCAATGCCCAGCTCCCTCCCCCACCCCCCCGAATCATCGGTGAACGAAAATGTGGTAGCTACAACCACCGTACGACAAGTACGCGGTTATTACAGCTGACAATGATGACTCACCAGATTCCTCCACGTCTACTAATACGCGCTGCCGCGACACCTTTGGTTCGACTACAGGCCTGGAAGCAGCGGGTCTCCTAGCTACTAGAATGGTCTGACTGCGTGGGACATTGCTCTTGGATACGGGAGAGCCTGGACGAATTTGTACGACATCTCCTGAATATTCCGTCAGCAATTCTGCAAGGGTATTTTTCCTTCCAGGGCTTGTAACACGCCGATCTTTGACGCCGCGCTCTCGTTCTATAGCAACCGCTCGAACTGGTCGTGATGGGCGTGAATATGGAACAGTCTGTTGCGATCCCAAACCCTAATGGATGAACGGAGAGGAAAGTCGATTCAAGAACATAAAGTTAGGTCACAATGAATAAAATCTCCTCAGTAAGTAGTTCAACAAGCCTAGCAGCGCACTGTTTTTACCTAAGTTGACTTTTTCATCAATTAAGGGGAAAACACTGTGTATTATGTCTACCATGAAGGAGAAATATACACTGGGATTGAAATAGCCCCGCTTAAGGTCAGAGATAAACAAGTGCAACATATCTATTCATCTCGAAGTACACCGATTTTCCCCTGAAGCAATCGACACTCAGAAACACTTTCACAAACTGAATATTTTCACAATGGTCGTAACGTGTGTGTCATTCCGAAAATTAGTGACACAGAAGGCTAAATTTTAGATTCAAACTGCATGCATGGCAACTGATTGGTCCTTTCGCTTCTTTACAGCTTTTTTTTATGATGGGCACGCCCATGTGAACAAGTTCTTTGACTTTCAAGAAATCCGACTAAAGAGGCCAGTTAAATTTGCAGAATCATTCAGCCACTGACCATTGGTGTCAAGTTCATCAGGAATTATTCCATCATATTCTAACGTTTTCTTATGCTGGAGGTAGATTGTAACTGTCTTTGTAGGGTCCCTTAGCGTACCGCACATTTTAGTGCGAGAATAATGTCACGTGAAATTTATAACCTTACTCAACGACAGTCTACATCGGATAGCATCAATGCCGCGACCAGTAACAAAGACCGCCACACATGGTCAAGAAAATCTTCCTCGCTATCGTCGATGGGAAAATCTTTGGTGATTTATTTGAAGGTGACGACTTATGAATCTACAAACAAACGGGAGAGAGAATGGAAGGTCTGGGACAAGAGGCGTTAAAGTCAGTGTTGTGTAACAGTAGAACAGTGCAGCTAGTAAATAACAATCTGGTAGTGCGAAATATGACAAACAAAGTAGCGATGGCATATTTTCATAAAGGAAACTACTCACAAGGTTGCTGAAAACTCTCCGACAGCCAATGACCGTTTCGTCCTTCTAGCGGCTCATCAGGTAGGCGCAGTCCCCGAGTTTCCTCCAACCTTAGGTTCTACTTGAACCCAAATTGTTTTTTTCGAGAGGTACACTCATTTGCAAATCGATTTGGTCCTTATAAGAGACTCGACTGAATCTCTCGTTTATGATATTCTACAACTGTACACAAGCCGCCTCATGTTTCAGTTGGCACGATATTCGAGATATCGCAGTATATTTCCACAAAGGAAACATGAGGCGACCTGTATGCAGCACGGTAAGTTCTAGAATATCACAAAACGAGAGATTCATCTGAGTCTCTCGTGAAAACCAAATAGCGACGGCATGGTTAATTGAGTTGACCGGGCAAGACCAACGGGGAGAAAGTATTACTTCGCATATTTATACTACTGGCACACATCAAAGTAGTTAAAAAAGCGACGGGAATATTAGGACACGGCGTTCGGCCTTTCGAGCACGGGGTATTAACAACCTGGTGTCCGCGATAGCAGGTTTTGAGAAATCGTGGGCTGCAACTCAGAATTGGAACGAACCTTTTTCGTTTCTTTCTTTTTGCTAATGGCTTCATTGACAATGGCCTGAATGCGTGCTCTGTCGATGGTGTTTCTATGAATAGGAAAAAAATAATGGCCAAATTTAAAGGATACGCCAGTCTACGGGAAAAATATCTTAGAATGATCCTGTCAAAAATTTGAGAAAGTGTCAGGTCACTGAACTTCCTGAATAGTCGTTAGGCAAAGGAGGTTGAATCCAACGGAGAAAGCCTAAACAAAAAGCAAAAAGCCATTTACTAAGACTTACTAAGGTCAGCGAGCATCACTAGTCAGAGTTACATTAATAAGAAGCTAGAAGCTTCATAACACTTGGTAGTAAGCTTGTTTTCTTGGAGTTCAATAAGATCTGTAATAGAATAACAACGTGTCGGACTACTGGTAGCTTGGGTGCACTTAACGGTTATTGATCGGGTGGCCATTGATCTATTTTGAGGGTGCATTTTCAATCTCCGAATGCTCCTGAATTTTACCGCGTTCTAAAAATTACTTTGAATTCCTGGTGGGGGATAAATAGCACCAATGTCCGCTCCGTCAAGGTGTCAGTGAACAGTGCTGTTCAACTGTGAGGACTTCAGAACAATAATCCAAATTCTATTGCCAACTATTAACGAAAATGCATTTGTGTTTAGGAAACCTTTCCGAAATCGTGCCTTTTGCTGAGATTCGTAGTATCAAATTCCTCGCTTACAACAGTATACAGAGTTGGTGTGAAATGGCATGTCTAAATTTGTAAACTGTTGGAGTGGTGAAACGAAATCAGGCGATCCAGGGAATCGATTCAGCAAATCCCTCAAAGATGTTCGCAGCAAACAGCGGGCCCAAAATGGTGTAAAATAAAGTCATTCCCTTTATCACGTTGCATACTTTTAGTCGGCAGACTTCAAAGAATCACCTTTTTGTTTCTTCTGTCGCATCAGCTCCAATCTAATCCCAGATACTTCCATGTTCATTTATGTTGCTAAGGTAAGTCAAATTCTGGATTTCCACGTCCTAATGGGCTTTGAAGATGCATCCTGTCTAGTCCGATCGCACATGATGTATTCGGCTTTAGCCGTAAAATCGTCTCTGTGGTCATTCATTGATCTCCGTCCTTCTTCCAGCGCGGTTTTATGTAAGTAATTCGCAAATATCACTGCAAAATCAGTCCATACATGTCTTGATGAATTTGTGGGACCGCCCATGGTTTGCTGCCTGATTTACTACCCTGGTTGAAACTGGATGGCCTTTAATCATCGAATGAGAAAGCTACCAGGAAGCAAACCAAAAGTTCGCAACAATATCACATCGATCAATGAGCGGGAAGTACAAAACGGATGTGATCTTCTCCTAGTATCGTGCAGGGAAATATGTGTTGTGGACCACAATCTATTTAATGGCTTCTCATTACCGTGAAACCCGGTCTGTATAGCCGATTGCTAGCCTGGTGCGCTTGGTCAAACGAGAAAAAGTCGATGAACGTGTGATGATGATCTGTTGATCACTGTCGCGTACAAGCGGGTCAAAAAAGTGATACTAAGAATACAACTCATCTGTCAATGGCGAGTGAAGAACAACCAATGAAATCTGTCCCAAAGGAAACGGTTATTCCATTGGCAGTTATGTGGTCCCGTTACGTTCGTAGCTGGTTCTTCTAATAATATCAAACGCCTTTTCCAGGCTTTATGCTTTAAAAATCCTCCTTGCTTCATCATAACTTTAGTGTGTGTGTTAAGAGCTCGAAACAGGAGCTTGTCACCCGACATTCCCACATTAGAGCTTTAGTCTACCCACGTTAATAGCTGTCGCCGCTCCGGGTGAATTCCCACGATGAAACCGGATATGGGTAGTTTGGTTTTGTTCGCTAGCACGTGAATAAGGAGCGTCCTCACGACAGGAGATGAACAAATTCGTAGTTGGGAGAATCCGGAGCAGAATTGTGAGCAGAAAACAGGGGAAGTACTCGAAGAAGGTAACATCTTCCACATCATCTTGAGCTGGTTTCTGTTTCAACTGGTGAGGATGCTGAAGTGGTCCAATTGTGCAGCCGATTTCCGACCGTAGACATCCGTTAGATTACACTTCGACGGTATGCATGCAGAAATGATTTGGTGGTGTCCTTGAAACAGAGATGAAGACGCTCTAGTCATTTGAATACCAACTTCTGTTCTCATCATTGGCCTACTTTTCTGCCCACCAAAGGACAAATTAGCTCGGGACATTTTTTAATGAATGCACTTGAAAATCGTCACAGCTCCACTTGAAGGTGTACTGCAAAGTCCTCCACAATATCAAGCAAAAGTCTTCGCGGAGTTAAGAGAAGCGTTTAGCTAAAATGGCGGATTCAGAGTAGCCTACGTCCCGACCAATAGGGGGTGTCGGTTTCTTTTGGTTTGTGGACGTTTCGATGGTTTCAATCTATTCAAAATTTTTTTATTTCGAGCGACTCGGTCCGTCCACCTCCACTACTTTGAGGACGTTGTTCGTCTGGCCTCTGCCATCGTCGGTCCATTCCGAGGCCAGTGACGATCCTGATATGAGATGGGCCTGGATTTATCCTCGAATTCGGAAGATATCTGGGTGAGAGGTGAGATGTGAGAAGTCCGACATTCCACAGCCACAGTCTAGCATCTGAATTTAATTTGATCAACGCACCGTATTAGTTAACACCAGCTTGAATATACGTCCACGATGCCCCGAATTCGGATATTCTGACCTCCATGAAACTACTGTGGTGTCCTCCTGTCTGCCCATCCACGTTGACTTTCTAGGTAGCAGTGGACTGCTCAGTTTATCCACTGAGTGGTGGAGTGGAAACGGAGGTCGCAGGTTCAACACCGTAGCCTGTTAGTAGGACTTTTCAAAACGAGCGAACTGGGAGGACTATCGTTGTTAGGTGTTATGAGAAGAGTTTCTCTTGTGTCGTGCAGGGTCCCGACTGATCCCCGGATTAATATAAGTGTAGTGACCACAAAGTCTTCATGATGTGATGTTCCAATTCCCATGAACGTGCTGCCACCAACTGCAGTCGTTTTGTCTAACCAGGTCCAAAAGATCGCGAACGGTGTAGTCGGTTAGACAGACCCTACTGAACACCACGGATCAGTTCAGCTTACTGGTAAGCTTCACCTTTCCATCAGAGGAGCAGTCTGCGTTAAACAGGTGGCTTTTCAATCACCTTTCACGTTTGTTTTGAAATCACAGTGAAGTGAGAATCTGTAACAAGGCGGGGGCTGACTGGTGTGTGCATTGCACACTGTGACAGACCATTGTTGGCTAGGTGACTTCATCCCTTACGTAGTGCTCACGACCCTTGAATGCATTCTTTTGTCAGGTAAACACCTGCCAAGTTCGTGAAGTTGCTTCTATAGCATTATTCATTTGTGTGTTATCTGTCACGGCCATGGTTTCCCTGAGGACTGGCGTCAAACGTGCTGTTCACCATAAATCCAACAGAGTTTGGAGTCTCTTTGAAGGCTACTTTGCATAACATGTGCGGCTGAGAGGGTTGGGTTGAAAGACCGATTTAAACATTTAAAAAGCTCATATATAGAGAAGAAAAATCTAAAAATGGAGTTTCCCTGACGTGACAAAATAGTAGCGAATTGGAAAACCGGGCGTTTCGCGCTACTTATATGATTGCTGAAGACTTTAACTTATCTGGCCAGAAACTGTACTTCCTTTCCTTTACCGGTGAGAGGTATCGCTCAGGGATAGGGAGGACGCGGATAGATTACAAGCAAGTTGAAGAATCAAGTGGATTCTGTTCGCGAATTGACAACACTCATCTAGTAGTGTGCACCTGTGTTAGCCACAATCTCTTCTCAAGGCCGTATTCGCCCTCGTCCCGTTGGAATGTGCTCACATTTGAGCTCAAGAGATCACCGCAAAGCTTTACGAATCGCGGGAATCCCGGAAACCGGGGGAATGTATTTTATTGAACTGATCTGGACAGCCTGTAGTCGACAAGGTGTTTCTTACGAATTCCTCCTCTTCTGTGAGTCCAACTTTTCTGTCCGCGTTCATAAGCCATTAATATTATTGAACAAGGGAAAAGCGGATGTTGATCAATACCGATTGGGGAGCCCCATCGGTACATCTTGTTCCACATACATCCAAAAATAAATTGTTAGGTAAAAATGGTTGGCGAGCAGTGTGAAGATGATCAGAACTTCATCAGAAAACCTGATTTCTCCTTGGCGCTGGTCTAAGCGACAACGTAGACAATCAATTTTCTAAAAGCAGACAATCGTCTATATAAGTGATTGCCGAATGGTTACGTCAAGCACCCTGACAAATCAGAATGTCTGCCAGTGGAGGAAATTTGAAGTGCATCAGATGAAAAAAACTTCGATAGTTAATACTTTTGCCGAGAACCAGTACTGACCACATGTTGTCTACGGTTGTAAAGCAGTCGCCTCATTGCTTGCCGAAATCTAGACATGCCATTCTGCTGTAGCACCCTTTCGGTGTCTAACTGGCATGCCACCAAAAGAAAGCATGAGGGCTGGGAGACTTCCAGGTTGTCCAAACATATAGAGGAGAGCATCTAGACACAACATCTGTTCGATTATAAGTGGTTCTTTCATCAGATATCTACATACAGAAATGTTTGCGATACTCAGATGTACATCGATTACATGTACTATCCGCCAGAATCCGTTTTTCTTGCAGGAGAAGGCGCACGGTTTCGCTAAAAGCCGCGGTAACCGTTGCCAACACAGTTTTCAGGTTCTGGCTTCCTCAAATACAATTAAACTTGTCTCATTTAGAAAATTGGTGGCGAGATAGTTCGCTGGTTAGAGCGCGAGTCTACTGACCAGACTTTCTGTGCTTCCAATCCGACCTCTGCCTCTCGACTTCGTCTCGCTCGGCTTGGGCAACCTGGAAGTATCCCATCCCCAGTACTTTCTTTGGGTGGCATACCAGCTAGGCACCGAAAAGAGTGTCACGGCTGAACGATTATCTTTTTTACATATTTATAAAGTTCCAAGTTAGGTGGACTCTGTGTTCCAAAACGTTTTGAAGCTTGTGGACAGAAAACTCACGGATCTTTGCCGATTTGTTCAAGCACATTGAACATCGATCTATCCTGTTGCGCACGTTCCAAAGCAGCCATATTGCTTTCCAAATTCTTCCGTCTTTGGTTAGCCACCGCAAGTACAGCAGCAGCCTTTGCGATGACACTGGAAGACTCGGTTGCGTGCTGTTCATCCCTTTCAAAAAGCGTCTTGGAGTCTGGGGCTGTGTAGGTTTCTGAGGCATGCTGCATCACTTGTCGTAAACTGGGGAGTAAGGAGCCCAAACCTAGAGCGGGCTGGCTTGGTAGAGGAACAGGTGGGTGCGATTGTTCCGGAAGTTTTGCAATCTGAGTGGATCGAACGAGAACCTAATATGAGTGCGAACATGCTATGCGTAATGAATCAATGTACAAATCGCCCGTCAGACAGGCGGTGATGTCCTATCCATCAGACCACAGTTAAATGTTGTATAATAATCAAGGTTAAAAGGGATCTGAGGTTCTACTCAAAAAGTGAATGACTCATCCTTCTCGTCCATGACTGGTGAACTGATGACCCTCCACAGGTTGCGCTGGGCTGGTCAAGTTCTTGGTGTCCCAAGAACTCAAAGGACTGTTTGTTCGCGACTATGTAAAAAGCGGGAACGAGCCGGCGGAGCAGCAAACTATGGAAGCAATTACCAGCAAACTCAGCTACGCTGGTCATTGTTGAATCCCTGGGAACGGACCCCGAGATGGGCCACATCAATGTTGAGAGATATTGTCGTTGTCTTATCATTTTGTATTTTACTGGAGACTGACCTAGAACCCAGCGGAATCTTTAGTATATTATGTTTTTAAATGTTTTGTTGCGATGAGATCCAACCTTATAAAATGTCTTGTCAGAAATCACGGGTGAGCAGTTCCTAACCCTTTATTTGGTCACTTATCTATTCATTTGTTCATTGGTGTATGTGTCTAGTTATTGAATTAGTTGTTTGTTTGCTCACTCATTTATTGTGCAATTATCTCACAGCTGTGCACAGAAGCTGTTTCAAACACATGGTTGCAGATAAGCTGCCAATATGTCGGTACATAAAGCGTACCGAAAAGCTGCAGGTTGTCGCTCCCTCCAGCGGAAAACTTGTAATAAGTGGATATCTTGGGATTCTTATCTATCTATCTATCTATCTATCTAACTACCTATCTATCTATCTATCTATCTATCTA
>NW_008751919.1:130318-132872 GCF_000715545.1 Opisthorchis viverrini | reverse complement strand
TTTTTTTCAACTTTTGCCTGGGCTTCAATTCTCTCAGAACTTGTGTAACAGATTGTGAACTACCACTTCTCCAGCCCAGTTCCATCACCCGGGAATGCTTTCCATCCTGAATAGAACACCTAACTGGTGAATCTGGGCACCACCGCTGTGGTTTTCTCTAGATGAATCAGTATTTTGGAAGGCAGACTCATTTCCTGCAGGGTTGACTACAGTTTGTTCACCCTGTTGGAAATTGAACAAAAGAACTGTCATCAATAAAAATCACTCCACTTCCGTAGGCTCATCACGAAAGTACTATTGCAAGTTTTAGATTGGAATGAATGCAACAAGAATGCGTACCCCGGTATCAGATTCTTTTGTCGGAGATTTCTTCCGAAGATATTCTTGAAGCTCCTAAGAAGAACATGAATAGATGAATGATAGTTTGAGACGGTCGAACTGGCATAAAAGGGAGCTGGCCGTTAGACATAAGGAAGTGAAGTTCGGAGTTGACAAAACTTTGCCCGCGTCAACGAACAGAAGCCTACTTAACCCATTCACTACACAAGGGCACCATTTGATGTATATGACGATACGAATTGAGAATAAGGTTGCTGTTGACATATGGCTTGATGGATAAATAACGAGAGATTCAGTTGAGTCTCTCGTGAAAACTAAATCGATCTGCAAATGAGTGTATTTCTCGCAAACAGTCTAATTTAGATTCAAGTAGAACATAAGATTGATGGAAACTCGGGGACTGAGCCTACCTGATGAGCCCGAACTGGAAGGGCGAAACCGGTCGTGGGCTGTCGAAGTGTTTTCAGCAACCTTGTGAGTAGTTTGCTTTATGAAAACGTGACACATTAGTTTATCAGCAATCCGTGATTAGCAGCAAATAGAAAGGAAGGTAATCGTGGGAGACCATGACCGAGGCGTCTGGTGAGTAAGCAGTGAGGGTCTAAGCGTGGTTTCGGTTAGATTTCAAAGAAGAAAACGCAATTCATACTTTAGAAATCCCACTGATTGATCAGAGGAAAACGATGACAACTAATCAGCGCATGGCGGTACGTTCCATCGTCAGTTACGACTATGTGCATCAACAGGTTCGTATTTCGACAGAATTTCGAAATTTGTATGCAGCCCACAATTCCGTCAAAACTTGTGTGACACTTAAAGCGTAATAACATGTACTTGAATGCCTTATTGTTGCCGGTTCCATTTCGGATTGGCAGTTGGATATAGCATTCTGACATCCACGTTTGAATTGTGATCTTCGTTGAAGGACTGCATGATGGTTATTGTCTTGATGAGGAACTACCTATCTATCAAATGTAAGGTTTTTTCATTAATGTGTTCATATGGTGGTCGTTGGCTTGTTCGCTGAGCTGGGCAATTTGATTGCAAACGTTTCATCACCGATCCAGGTGACATCACCAATGCGTTGTTGTGGAGCGTAGTGGTGCGTAGCGGTGGGTTGGTGGTTGTGCGTTGGGTAGTGTTGTGCGTGTGTTAATATACGTGCTGCTAGCAGAGGATGATGGTTGATCGCGATTAGTTGTTCGGTCGGGCGATTCCACCACTACGCACTCGTAAGCTCCACAATAACGCACTGATGATGTGACCTCGATTGCTGATGAAATGTTTGCAATCAAATTGCCCAGCTCAGCGAGCAAGCCAACGACCACCATCTACGCTACCTGAGCTACCGACATTTTCCTCTATGTGTGCATATATTGCCTACTAGGTTTTGTACATCTAAGCAAACATCCAAGAGGAAATTGATTGGTCTTTCCGGTCAAAAAGTGTAGACGACAGTCCACAAGGTTTCGAATTTCCACAGTAAAAATTCCATGGAAATATAGCACGTGTCTCAGTAATGGCGTGAGACAGTGGCGTGAGTCCGAAAAAATGGCCGGTGAGACCCTAAAAACATTGCTTGAGGAATGTAAACTGAGAAATTAGAAAATAAAACGGCCTTGTGTGACATGCAGAGCGTGTATGTTGTAGCATAGTGATGTGAACGATGTGGGAAACTCATCTGATTCAAAGCCACTAGACATATAAACGGGAAATAGCGGATCATCAATGATCCTGTCAGCACAGGTCATTCAGAAGCTTGCATATCGATAGAACCCTGGGACTTAGCGTGTAGTATAACGGCATCTTATAAAGTCGCTATTGTACTCTGAAAAGAAGGGTATAGGTGCGTGATCAAATCACCCTGAATACAAACCGTCGTGAGAAAACGATGGAAATGAGGAGACATCATCAGTGCGCAATTGGGTGGGTACTTCTTCCTTACCTGCGTGTGTCTATATAGCAGTCAAAGGCTATCTGTTATCTTCTGAGGTGATCGGCTACTTGAAGTGTAACGAGTTTAGTGAATCTATTGGTCCGTTTGTGATCTTTGTTGCGTTGTGGTCTGTGTTCCTTTGTGTTGTTTGGTTACCCCAACGGCTTCTAATTTTAGTAGATTGTTCTCTCTGGCCTTGATTCGCATTGCGTTGTGGTCTGCCGTTCTCGAGTTTGATTGGTTGCTTGTACCGCCCTATTTCCTCCACCGTGGCGGTTA
>NW_008751919.1:123476-125267 GCF_000715545.1 Opisthorchis viverrini | reverse complement strand
CGCATGTCAGAAGTCCGGGTTTCAAATCCCGGCACGGCAATTGGCCATGCACTGCTGATGAGCTCTAATAAGAGCGAAACTCGAGTCCGGTGCTTACCTTTGGTGTGGACTCACCGGAATACTTACGCCAGAACAGGAACATGACCGCTCAAACGACCGTGGTGTGACTATGAACAGAATACCTATTCCACAAAACCCCCAACATCTGAAATAATGCTCAGGTCTGTTCAATTTAATACTACCCAAGGGTGTGTGTGTTTTATTTTTTATCGTCTATCTTAAGAACATGGGGCTCATTCACTGGGTTTTGCTATCAGTGGTAGTAACCGCACGCAACGCACCCGTTTTTGTTCCTGCTTTTGTCTCTTTTTCGCCGAAAATATAACGATAAATGCACATTTTGTAGGAAGTTGAATTTTGCCGAAGGCGACTAGCATTGATTCGTACTTTTGATAAAACAATCCGGCTATTTGCCTGGAAACCAAACTAAATTATTAGATAATTTGGCGATAATGGGACGGTTCTTGACAAAACGATCCTTATCTGAACCGGACATGGACAAAGGAGATGAATGAATTTCAATGGTAGGAACAAAAAAAATAAATATCCGGGTTATGTACGTGAAAAATAAAAAGACATCAGTGGTTTGAGAGCAGTGCATCGATCAATAAGTAAGCGAAAAGTCGATCATCTCTTACGAATCAGGTTGTGAATTCGTCGCTGGTGAGGATATGTGATGCTAGTGAAAAAAACTGTTCAGCTGTAACACCCTTTCCGTGCCTAGCTGCCATGCCACCCGAAGGAAGCACGAGGGCTGGGATACTGCCAGGTTGTCCAAGCCTAGACACGGAAGTTGAGAGGCAGATGATGTTACTACATACAGGCGAAGTGGCAGAACATCGCACCGACTGAAACATGAGGTGCCCTGGTGCCGCACACCTAGCTGAAGAAGAACCCCGTAAACCAGGGATTCAGCTGGGACTAAGTTGAGTTCCCAGTAGAAGCCAAAATGGGTGCACAAATGACCGCATTAGTTAAATTTCATGCAATCCGCTTTCAAGGAGAACATGAAATTGACAGTAACTTCCAGACTGTGTCCAGTTGCTGAGCCTCAGGATGGGCGAAACAGGTTGTGTACTGTTGAAGATTTTTCAGCAACCTTATGAGTAGTGTGTTCTTTATTCAAAAGTAAAAAAGATTTAGGGCGAACACTCTAACCTGCGGAAATTTCGCGAGGACTAGGATAAAAACGCCAAAGAGGGTAATCACACTTACTACAAACTGACTCTTCAATTCCGTTTGCATTGCACGTAGTTCATTTGCCAACTGAAGCAATTCTTCACGCTCCTTTTCTTTCCTTTCGTTAAGTTCGCTGTGTGATGAATTCGTAAAAGTTTGGACTATATGAATCAACTTTTAACAGTTGTTCGTGGGTGACTGTTTACATTTTAAGTGGAAAATACACAAAGGTAACTGTTCACCGAATGATCTTCGAAATTTGTAGTTTTGGTCACTACCGTTTTTAATTGGCTTCCTGGTCGGCCATATGATCATCGCCAAGAGCGTCAACATCATCGTCTCCATAGTTATCGTAAATGGCGTAATCGTCTACCTTGACGTCGACGGCAATAAACCATTAATAATCAGTAAGGCTTCCGGACGTGTGAGAGTGTACGGAGAGCTCTCCAAAAGCTTCCGTACACAAAGCGGTGTCCGTCAGGGATGCCCAATCACTCTCCATTCCACTTTAACTTCGTGATCGATGAAATAATGAGACGAACGCTGGAGGGT
>NW_008751919.1:105290-122035 GCF_000715545.1 Opisthorchis viverrini | reverse complement strand
TCCCCATCCATCTTCACTCTGTTCCTTACAATAATGCTTCCAAGTGAATCATGGTTGTACGGTAGTGAAGCATCGGTGTTGAACAATGATGTCGTGCTGTCTATGATGATGATAATGATGATGATGATGATGATGATGATGATGATGATGATGATGACGATGATGATGATGATGAGTAAGGCTTCACTGATGAAATTACCGCAGGAAATAAAATGACTTAGTATAAAACGGAAAAAATGGCTTTTTTTAAATAAAAATGGGGTTCATTTTTGCCGAAAATTGGATGTCATCTTTGGACTGAAAAGAAAACTTGGCTAATCATCCTTGTACTAGCTGGCGCAATGATCAGATCAGGTGAATAGTTACGATCAATTAGTAAGGCTTTCGATCTTGCATACCATTTCCCAGTTACCCTGCTTTTTCGTCAGAACCCAAAAGACTAGTTTAAAGAATGAGGCTGCTGCTTATGACGTGAACAAGAGAGCTGAATAGTTTTTAGGAGATTGGTTGACTGCTTAAGGCCTCACTGGTTTCGGCCGTAGTCTGGCACTCTTTCGTGGCGAAGTTAGCCCCGAACAATTCAGAAATAGCCGTAAATGCGGGGTACTATTGCTCTTGATCATACGCTATTCCAGTTCTCGCGGAACACTAGTCACCCACTTTGGTTAATTTCTTTTTGAGTTCCTGGAACAAAACCTTTTGGGAATCACATTCAAATTTACACCACCCTTGTTTGAAAGGTCACGTCAAAGAGGGGGAGCACCGGATTCGAGTTTCACTTTAGCAATACATCTCCTTGACCGTGTTGCAAACTGAATTCTGGTCATGTGCAGCAAACATGTTACAACTGGTCTAGCAGAAATACAGATGTCTCACTGTGTAGAGGCCAGCTGAACAGATTCCCAAGTGCGGTCTCATCTCAGGTTTGGTTTTCACGAGGGAGAGGTCAGGTTCAAACCCGTAAGTTGCAATCTGGTGAGTAACTTCTCAAAACATACTTAGGGAATGAGGCAGAACTTTGACTTTGGCATAGATCACCTGTGGGTGGTGGATGGGTGTGTCCAAAAAGTTCTAATTCAAAGAACGCCACGACGAAATACTTACGGAACCCCATAATTCAAAATATTTAGTATCTACATAAAAATGATGGTGTTTTCTGTCGAGTGATGCATATGATTTCACATTCACCAATTTAGAGTCACTTGTGTTTACCCAGTTCCGAGAAAATCGATACAAAAAAGACGTCATTTAAAAGACATCCGTTTTGTTTAATGCAGTTAAGCCCCCAGCAGCGCTCCTTAAAATGCTCTGAGGAGTAACCGTAGTGTTTGTACCACATGAATAAGAAGGAACATTCCTCGATTTTTCTAGAATAAGTTTGCTGGTCCTGATTGTTAGGCGCTTGGTATTAGTTTATGAGAAAACCTGTTCGCCATGTTTTTCTGGGGATTCGGATCCCCATTGCATCCTGTATGGCCTTTTCTGAGAGTCTGGCGTTTCGATTGTACACCAAATCGTTCGAGACCAGAATGAATTGATATTATTTCTTTTTGGTGGAAAATGAATTGGTCCGATCTCTCCGGTAAGGAAAGCCTACAAGGAAAGGATGTAGAGGTTTCGTGTACACAACGCAATCTACGTGGTGTTTCTCTAACAATGATGGAAGTGCGCACTCCGTAGCACAAACTTCAAACAGCACCGACTTCCGATGAAACATTATTTGTGGTAGCTGTGTCTAGGCAATTTACAAACGTGTGCCCACTGAAGGAGGCTGGTGGTAGGAGATCTGTTTGGTTACTCATCATCATCGTCATCATCATCATCATCATCATAGACAGCACGACATCATTGTTCAACACCGATGCTTCACTACCATACAACCATGATTCACTTGGAAGCATTATTGTAAGGAACAGAGTGAAGATGGATGGGGAAGGGACTTAGTGCTAGCTTACCACAATCATTCCGAGGTGCCTATACCTCCAGACATTCACTCAGGCAATCTGGATAGAAACTGGCAACAATAACGCCACTGACATCGGTTGGCAGCCATATCTTGCAGCGTCCCCAACCAGGCACAGTGAGGATCACGCCGTCCCAATCCTGGAAGGCGAGTAGCACCGACAGCACCCAAGCGTTTCGTGATCTCCTTCATAATCCTCTGTCAAGTCAAGGATTGGCCACCTCTCTGTTTACACCACTCTGAATCGGGCATGGGAAGCAGCACTCTCATCGGCAAACGATGGTTCGGCATACGCAACACGTGTTCGAACCAACGCAGCTTCTGGTGCTGGACACATTCTTCAATGGAAGTACCCGTTGCACAACCGAAAACGCGCTTTCTAACTGCCTCGTTACGGATTCGCTGACACCAACCCACACGAGCTATGGTTCTGAGACAGCGATTGTCGTTGTGTGACTAGGCAATGGGAGACAAATTTGACTGGAAAGCAGTGCTTGCGATAGTGATCTAACTCTTGCTTTGACGTTAGAAAAAACTGACAAACACAAAAGTTTTCCTGGTTTACCGATCACCCCTGACTACTCATCCGTGGAACCGCGTTTGAATGAGTCCTAGTGTTCGAATGGAACGAATTTTCGATAAGATATTCCCTGTGACTGACACCTTGCCACACTTAGTACTCAGTAAGTAAATTTCGAAGCTTCTATACTGAACTCCAATCGAATTGAAAACTTAAAAACCTGAACTTGAAGTCGGTTGGGTTGAACTGGACAACATATTTGAAGACTTATGCATTAGTACAGTCGCCGTTGAAGCACACTCACTTGTTAGCGTCCAACTTCATCAGCCTACTATCTAGTTCCGCTTGACTAGACTGTAGTTTTGAGGCCAATTCAGCAAGGTTTCGTTCGGGATCCTCCATATGATTCGTTTGATGGATCTCTTTTCGAGACGCTTTCATCTTTTCTGAGCCTTCATCATAGGCAGCAGGAAGTCCGAACTGCACAAATGTAGACGGTTTATCGACGGATGTGCGGAACTTCCTCGGCGTGCTCTGTGCTGATTAATTTCAATCAAAATGGAAAAAAATTGAACGAAATTTATGTGAGTCGAATACAAGTGGTCCACGAATCAAACGTGTAATTCGACACCCCTTTCAATACTACCATTTAGTAAGAAAAAAGGCTATTTTCTTTTTGCGTACCAGAACCTGTTTTTGAATAACAGGCGCTTTCTGTGTGGATGAGGCATTTCCGTGTGGTTCGAGCAACTTCCAAGCTAAGGAGCTGAGAGCTAGCACTAATTTTAGTCCTTGATGTTCTGCGCAAAAGAATCATTTTCAAAACGTTGGGAGAACCAAAGTGAGACTGATGAAGTTCTCATTTCACCCTACTCCCTACTCACTGTGTCGAGGCCAGTTGGGTGAAAATGGTTGGAATAGATGAGCAAACCCTCGTCCTGACACGGGCTGATGGTGCGTCACACCATGCTGTGAACTATGTCGCCAAAGACTCATCGACAGCCTGCTAGAGGCTTCACCTTTCTTGAAGCCGATAATGAAGATGGAGTTTCCGAGTTTCCGTCGACCTTATGCTCTGCTTGAACTCCAGTTGCACTTTCAACTGGTTTTGTCAAGAGACTCAACTGAATCCAGCTGAATCCAGTTGGTACAATATTCGGGATACTGTGATGCGTTGTTATGTAGACGTAACACATTACGCGTAAGAGTCGAGGCTATAGAAATGTGTATACCACCGTGTGGATTTTCTGTAGAAACCCTCCATCAGAACCACCGCCCATCCGAATACTAAAGCAAGTTCTCGTTGTCTTCTTCACCGATTACCGCGAGATGTGGGCACATTAACTATCCTGAAGAGTTCAAATCACGGCGTGTTCTGCTTTAATTGGTCGAAGTGGGAAAATTATCGAACTGAAATTAGCTCGAGAGCCAAACGACGCTCGGCAACCATACAGATGGCCAAACATAAGTATGATTACTTTGGGAAAAAGCCTAAAGATAGTTGAATTTACGCTATCAGTAACCATCATCATCATCATCAGTGTCAGATGTAAGAACCGCGTACTTATCGCACAGTGACTGTACCTGCCACAGTTTCGTTCATTGGTGATTCGGGGGAGAGGGTAGCTGCGTATTCAAGGTAGGAGCTGGTAAATTAGTACGTCAGTACAGCACTGTAGGTGGACTGCTAGGTGGGCGGTTGGGAAGGGACTGTGAATTGAAGGCAATAGCTTGGATGCACGAGCGTCATTGAAAGCGCAACTGGGCCATGTCTAACAATGTCCCTAAACATTGATGTGGACCGTCTCGGGGTTCCGATCCAGGAAGACGGCAATGACCAGCGCTGCTAAGTTTGCTTGTAATGGCTTTCACACTTCGCTGCCAAGTCATTGTTTGACCGCCTCTGGCTCTCTTCCACCCTTCACATGGTTGGGCGAAAAGAGCCCTTCGAGGAAGTCGGTCGACTGGCATACGCAGCACGTGACCAAGCCAGCGCAACCTATGCAGTAATGCATTCGCTGCTTTCAACTAACTGCTTCAACCTACAGAACCTGGAAAAACTCAATGGAAGAATCTGTTCACAACCACACAGAGTAAATCCAGAATGCACCAGAAAAATATCCGTATCTCCTGCTTTTCAGAATGAAAACCGAAGGAATCCAACCAGGTATGGAGATGACCTTTCGCAGCTACATACAGAGCGTCTTATAATAAACGCAAAATTTAATTGGGTAAGTAAACGTAGGTAATGAGGAAAGGATTGTAAAATGTTTCAGTATTTTTAGCCACATAAAGAAGGTTTTTTGTGCAACTTATTATTATTATTATTATTATTATTATTTCTTTTGTTCACGATGGCTGTCAGTAAGCGCACTGAAATTGTGAAACTCTATTATTCCCTTGGTGAAAGCGCCACCGCTGCACTTCGTGGTTACAAAACCAAACATGGTCGACCATTACACGCTTGATTGCGAAATTTGAGTCCACTGGATCTGTATTGTATTTTTCCGGCAAAGGGAGAAAGTCTCTGAGTGATGAAAGGGCGCCTATTGTACAGAATCCCGTCGAGCAACTTCAGTCCCAGAGCACCATGACATCTTCGCCCATAACTCAGGTGTCTCAGTTGACTGACATTCCGCGCGCCAACGTGCATCGTATTATGAGACACCACCGTCATCTATACCCGTATCATTTTACTTTGTTACAAAACATCACGGAAGAAGACAAAACTGGCTGCTGGGCAATGAAGAAATCGTTCCCAACATCTTATGGAGCGATGAAGCAAATTTTTCTGTGGTTGGCGTAATCAACAAGCACAATTGCGTGATATGGTCCCGTGAAGCTCCTCACGAGTACCTCACCCATAATATCCGTTTCCTTATCTCTCTGTGTGTGGATGGAATTCTCCTCAAACTGTATTCTGTGTCCCTTTTTCTTTGATGCTAACGGTTTACGGCGACAGTTACCTCCATATGCTGCAGACGCATGTTATCCCGCAACTCAAGCAGCACACGAAGTCACTGACCGTCTTTCAACAAGATGGCTCCCCACCCCACTACTCAGACCAACTGAGAACTTAACTCCGAGAGCAATTTTCTGATGAGACAGTGATTGCTCGTGGCTCGCAGTCCCCCAATCTCACACCTCTGGATAACTGGTTTTGGGGAATGATCAATGCTCGCGTATACCATGAAAATANTTATATCAGAAAAAAAAACCGAAGAATTTGGTGGAGTTAAGAGCAAGAATTGAAGAGGAGTGTGCACGAAAAAGTTAAAACATGAAAAAGTTAAACATGCTGTGTCTCACATCTCATACCGCCTCCCACATGTTTTAAGAGAAAGGAGCTGTCTTTTTTTCAAAATCTTTTGTAATGCCATTTTTCTGCAGCAAAACTTCATAATGTGTGTATGTTTATATAAAAAATGATAAATGATAAAATTGATGTTAAAGTTTTAACATGAATATCATTTTTTGCGTCTATTATGAGACATCCTGTAAATGCCAGGAGCTATTGGGCAAGGTGTGATTCACTGACGTATGAAAACATCACCAAAATATTCCTAGAATCGTTTTTTTTTCAACCACGGCGAATCAACTAGCCTCAGCTGGTCAGATCAATTTACCTTTTACAGGCTGCACTGGCGAAGTACGCTTCGACCGTGTTGTAATCGGGAGAACCCGTCTTGGTGCCGCTCCTTGTGGTGCAGTGGTGACTGGACCAGTGATTTTCTTTCGTGATCGTGCAGCCAAATGCTCTTCAACATCACGCTCGCGAGTTTTAGCCACAGTTTGACTAGGCTTAGCCATGCATGTGTCTTGAATCGCTGATAAACGTTCTTTGAGTTGCGCAAGTTGTTCCTGGGGTCGAATGAAAAGGACAACAGGAAAACTTGGGAACAGATGGCAATACGTTTTCAACTGTAAACGATTTTCAAACTGTCATTTTAGCTGAAAGACTTCAATACTTCATTTATTTTGCAAACTGTGTCTTTTTCTCACGTAACTGGTGGGAAATCAAGAGATTCGTGGTGGAAATAAGCGAGCTTTAAGAATAGACTGAAAGACTTCAATACTTCATTTATTTTGGCAAGTTGTGTCTTACGTTACTGGTGGGAAATTAAGAGATTCATGGTGGAAATAAGCGAGCTTTAAGAATAGCCTGCATTCTTTGGGCACGTTTGTACATTGCAGTAGACTACACCCTCACTGATGAGTCATTGTTGCACCGGCAGACTGGGCTACAAGATAGACCTGTAAACTAAGGAACGGGTTATCGAACTACAAAATAAGTGGCGTTTGCCCTCCTTGGCTCCTCTGCCTGTCCGAATCATGGTATACTCATATTTCAGGAATTCCCATCTGTCTCTTGGGTAGTTTTCATCATGATAGTACCGGTCCTGCTCTGTATCTTACGGACATTCCCCCAAGGAAGGGGGCGATTTCGAAGTTTCGCAAAGATCTGAAGTAAACAGAGCTGGATGGAGTCAGTTTAGACGATTTTTACTCGAATACGTGTTTTGTCCTGATGTCTAGTAAGGAAACTAGTCGGAGAGGATGTCGCGCATGTCTGAACGCATCAGTAGACTTTGACGAAGGGTCCACCGGAAACATGCTAGGTGAGTACGTGCAAGTAAGTAAATGGTGAGCCACATGATAACTCGATCGAAGAATATCGATTCGTTTAAAAACGATCAAAGCAGAATTCGAAAGTACCAAAACTTTTCCCGCTGTGAAAGTCGCAACATTCTAGAGCAATTTTTGTCTGCCAATTTATCAAAATGCATATTCGCTGCGTTGCTTAGGTGCAATAGTGCTTTTCTGAATGTCACTAACTAGGGAAAGAATCTCTTGTTTTGGTCTTGAGAAAGTTTGTCATTTCCTGGGTGAGACACGTCGTGCAATATTTGTGCATCCTGACTTCCTCTATCAGTGTGACCAACAGGGAGCTAAGTAGTGCTCACTTCTTCTGCGATGGGCGGACTGACTGAATTGTGATAGAAAAAATCAATACCTAGATGTGGGCGGTGGAGTTCAGGACAGTCTTTTGATTGGGCGATGGTGTGCTACTAGAGACTAACATCGGCAGGACTCTGAAAAGCTGGGGTGGCTGATGCCAGGGCGTGAGTTCATAGTTCCATTTCATTTCATTGTTCCAGAACTGAGGAGTCACAAGAATAGGCAAAATCTATTCATCCAGTATGTTTTTTGTGAACGAGAGAGCCAATGAATACCTCCGATTTAGAACTAGTACATCGTGCACGCCGACTTTATGCCAAACACTTACGAGAGATGTGACAAGAGAGAGTTGGCAAAACAATGAGACACGAGTTGCGAATCGTTCGCATTAAACCCTCGATCGATATGAAACCACTGATCTAAACACTATTGAAAGCGTAAACTCCACATCTCCGTATTTTTTTTTATGATGGTACTCTCAAAAAAGAATATCTACGTCGCCATGCCCGATCACCGATGCCTGATTATCGATTATCCATTAGATGGTCTAGCTACGGGCATTTAAGGTTCAACCGCGGTGTGGGGGAAACATTTGTATGTATGCTGTGTCGACAGTCAAAGCAAATGTATGGTGAGTCGTGCCGCATTCTTACGGATGACTTGTTCATAAACCTACTTCCTGTACTACTCATAAGGTTTCTGAAAATCCGTTGACAACTCACGACCGGTTTTGCCATTTTTGGGACTCATCAAGTAGGCACAGTCCCCGGGTTTCCGTCAACCTTGTGTTCCACTTGAAACCAAAATACATGAAATTAGCGAATATACACTCATTTGCAAACTAATTTGGTCTTCCGAGGTGGCTCCAGGTGAGTCTCTGGAAGAAACAAATTAGTTTGCAAATGAGTGCATATTCGCTTATTCGTGCAGTACTGCGCCTACCTCATGAGCCCCAAAAAGGGCAATACCGGTCGTGGGTTGTCGACGGATTTTTAGCAACCCTATGAGTAGTATATTACAAAGATATACATGTATCGCGATATCTCGAATATCATAGCGACTGAAACATGAGGCGGCCTGGTGCAGCACACTCTGTTGCCTAGACACATCACAAACGAGAGATCCAGCTGGGTTCCAGGCGAGTCTCTCGAAAAAACTAAATTAGTTTGCGAATGAGTGCATATTCGCTACTTCCTGTACGCTTTTTGAGAAAAACGAAAATCTTGGAAAGTTCTGGGGCTATTGGGCAGCAAAGACGTATGAACATGCGCGTTTAACAATAAGTAGTCAAGTATGAGTGTGGAAAGCAAACTGTATGTACTTTGAAACTGTTTCTTTTTTCATCAAGAGCAACCTCCAAAATTGGGTTCGTTTTATTACGGCGAAAACATTGGTTTAACTGGCCCGTCTGTTGTCAGCTTGGAGGACGTAGCAGTTATTGTAGAACACGTTGGTCGAATGCATTTATGCGAAACGGTCATAGTGGGAATCAGCTGAGCGAACACACACGATGTGGAGATCTGTTGCAAGGACGATCTTGCTACTCAACCCAAGAATGAAGTGCATGTGAGGAAGCGTCAGCTCCGTTCAGTTTCAAAAACCCTAGAACCGCGCGGCAGCTGTTTCAGTCCGACTAGGAATCGTCATCAGTGTACGGCTTACAAACCTTCAGGGAGTTTCGTACCCACGACATCCGGTCTAGCGGCAGTGTAACCAATTCACACTAAGGCAGAGTCGAGCGCCACTTATCCTTCAACAGCAGAATCCACATTACCGCGTCACGTGGTGACTGGCACATTAGGCGACGGCTCCTCAAACGGAGGGTTTACTCGTCATGTAAATTATTCTCCCATTTGAACTATTTATGTGTCAGCTGATATTCACTGGGTCGTAAAATGCATATCCCTAAAAAGGATAGAGCGGCTTTCCAGCACGGGCTGAATTGATCTAGCCTTAGCTGAAGAGATTCTCAAATCTTCGCACAACATTAACAGTCTATGTAGGAGTGCGTAGCGGTGGGTTGGTGGTTGTGCGTTGGGTAGTGTTGTGCGTGTGCTAATATACGTGCTGCTGGCAGAGGATGACCTTTGATCGCGATTAGTTGTTCGGTCGGGCGATTCCATTGGTTGCTCCGTTGTCCTGTGTCCTCATTCGCCGATGCTCACGTGACCTCTGAGCTTAGCACCCCCTGCCGTCATAATCTGGTCGATGCTAGAGTGACCTTTGTCCTTTCCAGTTCCGGGTTGTGACCTTTATTGATTTACTTCCAAGGAGTTACTTGTTTCGTTGTTTGTGAGTTCAATATTCGGTCTTCCTTGAGATTTCCGTTTGAGATGTTGGTCTTTTGCACGTAGGGGCGCGTAAATTGGGTCCAGTTCGATGCACCGGTTGATCGAATCTGCCGTGGAGTACCATGCTTCCAGAAATTCTCTTCCGTGTCTCGTGCCTCCGTATGCCAAAATTTTTGCGTCTTCCAAGTTGAATTTGTGGCCCTCTTGGTCCTCGTGTATGGATATCAAGGACAGGGGGTCATGCCTCCTGACGGCCGTGTTGTGTACCTTTATTCGTGTGCATAGTCTCCTCCCAGTTGCAATCAAATTGCCCAGCTCAGCGAACAAGCCAACGACCACCATCTACGCTACCTGAGCTACCAACATTTTTCTCTAAAGTCTATCGTCTATTGAAATAAAGCGCTTGCAGTTCTAGTACCAGAAAATTGTAATAGCAAGTGGAAATTTGTCCAAACCGAGCAAAACTTGTTTTTTCTTGGTTCCAAAACCCCAGTCAGTCAAAAGTTTGCAGTGAAAGTCATGTTTCGCTTGACAAAGACTATAAACGGACGCATTGTCCCGTTCAGAGTTACAGACAGCCTCAATCAGTCTGCACAAAACCGCCCAGGAGACTGCAAAGCATTTGATGTGGAAGGTATGGTTCTGATTGTGTGGCATTTGTTCCCAGTTGCAACGACTAAGAACCGGAGACACTGTAGAGGGCACATGATATGCCGGACTCACTATAGTTGACAGTATGGCCTTGAGCTGCTCGGACAAGTTATACCTTGACCCAAGTTTTCGGATGGATACCGAACCCGTTTGGGAGGTCGAAATGGTTAGGGCGTGGGTACACTAGTTGGAATGTCCGGGGCTCGAACACAACTCCGAAATCCTAAAGGTACCTACTTGGCTTGTGAGACTTGGCAGTAGCTCAGTTCTAGTACTTCCCTCAAGGTTTATGGCAGGTAGACAGCGAAAAAGTTTTACAGATGAGCAATTGAGTACAAAGACCAAACTCTTGCATCCACAAGAAATGAGCATCATGCTTACACAGCAAACGGTTCTTTCCGCAACACAGGAAAGTTAAAAACTACATACACAAATGGGTTTTAGGCGTCGTTCTTATTTGCGGTACTCATAACGTAGTGAAAAGAGATTCTGAACTTCAGCATTAGGCATCATAATCAGTATGGTAAAGTACACAGTGGAATGCAGTCCATAAACTTTCGGAACCTCTTAAAAATGCATTACCTGGAGTATGTTTTGCCGATTCTTCAACTGCTCCACTGATCTATCAGATTGATTACTGTCAGGTGGAGTAGGCGAGGTTCTTTTAGGGATGTATGGCAAAGAACAGTCGGGCGGGGAACTCAGGTGTAAGGATGGTGGTGTTGGAGGTAGCTCCAGTCGCGTTGGGGGATACTTGGGCTCACAGCAGGGGCAAAATTGTCCATGAGGAACACAGGATTTTGTATCGCAATGAAGTCCTGCTGGTTGGTCGACTACTTCGGGAACCTGATTAATTTGGGAGAGAAAGTTTAAGTGACTTGGGGGGCATCGCTGTCAGTATTATCCAGTTGTATGATAAAGTAGACCTCGCTCTGATGTTATCGTAGTTTTTGACCTTCAAAATGCGTTTATATAAGCTAGCGTTTCAAGAAATCTGCCCATAATAGAGAGGTATCCACCGAATTGGTTGATACATTAACTTCCGTCATATGGCTGATAGAAAAGCCTGAATGTGGAAAACTTACACGTTCTGGAAAATCTTGTGTCTCGAGCTCGCAGGGAGACGCATACGTATCCTCTTTCGTTAGCCTGCTGTGTAAGTTCAACCGTGTGGACTCTAAGGCATCCGCATCAAACGCGAGTTTTCTAAAACGGTAAACAACTTATATCATACTTCAGCTTACCGACTTGAGAGCTTCTGTTTTGCACTCCATGTCAGACTTTCCGTGTGAAAGTTATTTTGCGCAGGGACAACGGGCAATTTTGAAGGTATATACTCTTCCAGTTGCATCTGAAATAGGTGAAGCTAAAAATTAGCTAAGCAGATTGCCAAGGATCACAATTTCACCACATAATTATACAGGTCAGATAACCTACCTAAGCGTTCTGGAGTTTGGAAATATGTTTCCACGTGGCAAAAATGAGACGATTTTGTGCGAACAAATCCCGGAACCAGGATGAACGGATGTTAGTGTAGTTTGTAAGGTGCCAATCTAAAGGTCAGTTATAAGGTTTAGACGCTTTTTCGGTCATGTAAACAAGAGGTGTGATATTGCAGTGTTCAACTTCAAACCGCCGTCAACTTTTCATCTAATTAAACGAACCGTCCGGTGCAAAACAGCGGTGCGTGGGCTATCACTGCAATGGTGTTGTGTCTACATAGGCCGTAGCAAAATCGAACAAAAGAGTTTTTCATCAGGGATATGACGTGCATCTGGCACTCCAATAACCATCGGTTATGAAGACTGCATTTTATACCAAAACATTTCGTGTAATGCGCAAGATTTGTGATTCTTTCAGTGTCATAAGCACATAAGCAATGGAACTATGGTATCGTAGATTGACCAGCAGTGCCCTAATCACTGCAAATAGACAGCAATAAAAGGTGTAGACTGAGCTATGCAGTAGTCGTAAAACTGTTTCGTATATCGTCGTCACGCTGTTTTGTTTTGAGGTAGTGAGCCAAAATATGATCACGAAACATCAAGACGTTTTTTCTAATTTTGAACGGGGGCCCGTCCTGTCAGTGGATAATGGTGAGGCTTATAATTCTCCGATCAGTGAGTGAAAAAAACGTAGGTCTTGCATGTAGTTGGCTTCTGGTGACCTAAAAAAGTGTTTTTGGACAGCTGTAGAAATAATTTGGCCAGATATGCCATCACAGTGGTCACACACAAGATTTATAAGCTGAATTTTGTGTATCTGTTTGAAAAAGCTCAGCGCATTATATAAGAATTCTCTTTTTACATTGGTCAGATTCTTTGTTGTGTCAGTATATCTGAATGGTAGGAGACACTAGTCAGACATTTCGGTTTTGGAAAAGTTATCACCTTAGAGTAAGGGTCTTAAGTTTGACATGTTTGCAACAAGTTTTTTGTCATGTCATTTTTAGCTCAACTGTGCTAAAAAATGTACTATATTCCTGGCCTATTTTTGAATGTTTGTGGGTTAAGTTTTGTACACAAAACTTGTGCTCATTTAAGCCCTCATATAGTTGTTTAAATTAAACCGTTTTACCGGAATAATGCATATTCCGGCCCTCAGTATCAGTAGTGAATAGCTCTCTTACCTCACTGAACACAGTGCATTCATTAGAAGCTGTTTTTAAATGTGACATTCAACATAACGGATAACCGGCGACGTTACGTTGGGAAAAGAATGTAATTTCTGCATTATGCTATCATCAGGAACACAAGTTTAAAAGAAAACACCTCTGCCCTTTGTGTCCATCACCTGTGCAGCTGTTTGGCTTAAAACTGGAAGCTTGCCACAACCATGACTACGGTCACTTCTTCTAAGGCAACAAGGAACTCAAAGGGATGATAGGAGAAAACAACAAAGCTTTAAATATGCGAAGACCTAAGATAGACATCAAGAGACTAACGGTGAAAAATAGCAGAAAAGGCGCGACATATGGCACACACGGAAAACGATAATGAGGACATCAAAGAAAGGAATTCACCATGACCACTAGATCATTGGGTTAAGCAAATATTCGCTCAGCTGTTACACCCTTTTGGGGACTATTTGTGTTTTGAAATTAAAATTCCGCGATGAAAATGCAAGAAAGGAGATATTATCTAAACCTACATACATCATATTACTACGCCAAACATGTGTATGGTCTTTTACTTTGCATAATGTTTGCCTTCGAAAGCTAACCACTCTGTTTTAACTGGTCCTTGCTTGGTTCGTGCAACGCTAGACGTTGATGGAGTGAACAAAATTTATGCAATTAAATAGGTATGTGTATTCAAAGATTAATGATTTCTGACTTGAAACTGTCCAATTGTGCAGGCAAAAGCTCTCAAATTCTGACATCAACAGGTACTGAGAGATTGCCTCTTCATAGTTAGTTGACTGTAGCGTTGCTTGCAGCCTTACTCGGATTATACGCTCATACAGCAGACTTATTTTTTCCGTCTGTTCAACTGCATGCTGCCATGGTAAGATCACGTGTTACGCTATGTATCACAGCGCCGCTGCCATCCTGCAAATTTTTTTCCACGTATCAAACGTTGTGCTAAGCGTTTGGTATTACGGGCTTCAGGACTATCAACTCTGGAAAATGCCGGACAACTTGGCCCGTAAAATATTGGGATGCTTGAGGCGTCAAAAGATCCCTATGGTATGATCCCGCAACTTGAAAATCCCTCCAATGCAACTGGTGCTGTGGATTAATTGCGTGATGGTGATTCAGGATGACATTTGACAGTGAACGTTTGTTATGTAGCCCAGCGTTGATTATGAGAACCTTAAACACAGAAAGGTAGGCTAAGTGTTTCCGACCCTCCAGTAACTGAACGGAGAAAACGGAAGCCCTTGTTTAGTTTCCAGCTTCTCACCAAGGGACCGAATTTTTGCCCTGCGTCAGCTTCATTCGCAGTTACCACCGTGGTGTGTAGACTTGCATAAAGGAAACAACAGAAGTAGTGTGGACAAGATGATTTCTGGTACAATATTGCCGTTTGAAGTTGTAAAACCAGGCCATTGATGCCAATGTCTCCACTGATCTCTTGGTTATTTCCATTGGAAACATTTTATATCCTGTGTTGCTGTATGCTGCAGAGTTTCCTTTGAATTCAGGAATTCTATTGTGAAATCCTTATCCTAACCCAGGTTTAGCCTCAGGTGACGATGGATATGAGAAGAAAGCTTAGAAGCTTATGTCAGTCCTAGCCTGTATTTACACTGGAGCGGAAATGGGTTAATTAGTGAAGTTTGATTATTGTCTATGACTAGCACCCTTTAAGTTGGGTCAACGTTTTAAGTCGTTTACTTAACACACATGTGTTTTCGACTACGGCGTTTAAAAGCTTCAATGAATGCTGTTGTTGCAGCAAATTTCCGAAGTTTCCACGTACACTTGGTGCCATGAGCAAAAGGAAGAACGTTGGCGACCTAAAGTTGTTCCCTCACCTAGTCGGTTACCCTACCTAGTTGCAGAGCAGTAGCGCTACTGGAAGAGTTTGATTCCTTAAAACCCCGTATATAAAGACCGTTCGCATGCGAGTGTGGTGGTATTTTGAAGTGAACAACCCGAAATCTAGAAAGTGCTCAAAATGGGAGGGATCGTCTGGTTATACTGGAACAGAGTTCGCCCTACTAAAAGGATGCAACCGGTACTGCAAGCTCAATTGGCTCGGCCAGATTTTACACATTTTGAGGCACAGTCTACCAGGGAGGTCGTTGTGTTTTTCCCAATTGGATGTGATGTAGTCCAAGAGATGGACAGATTTTGACTATGTAGAAAGCCATTGATATTGTTACGAAAAGTATGAGCCTTCCAGGATTTGGTTCACTTGAATTCTAGTGTACTTGGATGGAGACGATAAACAATATGGTTGCTAACAAAAATCAACTGGGTTTATGCTTCCAGTTTCTGTCTATACTGCCAATTAAGTGTTGCAGTTAAAGGCACCTTACTCCTCTATTTGGGGCTGGCCACAGCCCAAATCCTTGCCTTATTTCTCCCTTTTCTACCTCACAGAGGTTTACTGAAATAAATTAACGTGCAGTGAAGCACAAATAATCACACTTGGTACCTCTGTCTGTGACGGTTATTCTGTCCCCGTATAATTCCCATATAAAGTCTCTGTTCACATCCAAATTGCACTATTTAGTATTTCGCAATATAAAAAAATCCGATGCATCTTATACCTAAAATATTGGGTAAACGTGATCAGTTTCTATGGTGCAGTCTTTCCGATGCAAAGCACAACCAAGCGCTGCACGGTATAAAATATTCTTAAAACTTTTTATGCGACCCACATGTTGTATGCCTTTGCCTCATTGTCATCCAAGGTAAAACACCTAGAATATAAACTTTGGCTTTTCACCGTTCCAGTCTACTCTCCACAAAATACCCTCCACTCAGTGTTTTGTCAATGAAAGTGTTTGCATTTGACTAGATTGGTGGATAGTTCCTCAGAAACCGCCCAGTATGTTGCCTTGCCAAGTTTACGTCGTCCGCAAACACACATTTTCCTTGCTAATCAAAACGGAGTTTGTTTAGCCTCTCTTCCTACTTATTCAGTAAGTGAATACTTTTCAAACATCCTATTACTCTGCGTCGGCGTCAAAGTTCCTGTTTGCTTAGGGGCGTTTTACAACCTGAATTTAAGTTAACATGACTTCGGTTCTTTCTGTGCCTAAGATACGCCTCTGATTACTGAGAAATGCAGACAAAAGACCTACAAGTTCATTTGAAAATTTATCTGAACAACAATGGCATCCCCTTTATTCTGTGATCCCCCGGGTGACTGTCACAGCTTCAGCGAGTATTACCAACAACTAGTCCTTTGATACGAGATTTTAATGGTGTCACCTTTCTAAAGGCACTGTGCTAGCTTCACGTGAACCAGCGATGTCAGATTGCAAGTGAATATCTAAGGCTCACGTTACTCGGAGTATTTCGGGATATGCCTACTCTTGATGTATATGTTAGCGACTACAAGATATCTGAAATGCCTTAAGCTGACTTGTTGCCGTGCTGGAGACCTGGACAATCTTTCGGTACAAGAAGCACCAGGCCAAAACAGTGTATAGCCTTGGCCAACAAGTAGCTTAGTCCAGTTTGTGTTTGATCTCTCTCGAACTGAACTTGTGAGGTTGTCTGTCAAAGACATCCACAATTATGCTTGCTGGTAGTCGTGGGACAATACAGCACAAGGTCATTCTCGTAGGCCACCATAGATGTAATGTGCTCGTAGCCGTAGAATGGCTGATAGCGCTTCAACACAAAATATTACGCCTTTCGGAATATATGTGCTCCGCCGTAGTGGTGGCATTGATAGCTAGG